>NC_058106.1:5868510-6151010 GCF_914725855.1 Thunnus albacares | reverse complement strand
GCTGGACATGTTGCAAGAATGTGAGGGATGGAGGGAGGCAGGAAGGCACCGTTTGGCTTTTTAAAGTAACATTTTCTACAAGTTAATTCGAAAGTCAGTGATATTCATTTATATCACATTTATGCTTAGCTACCTCATGTGTCTTGGGTGAACAGGATTGCTATTTTTTTAAAAGCAAGAAGCCAATAAGCATTATAGGAATCCCACATGGGGATATGTTTCAGCCATGGTTGTCATTTGTCCCATGTCAAGTGTCAAATGTAACAGGCCTACAAAACATATTTTGATGATTCAAGCGTGTTTTCTTCCCCTTTACACACGTAAATACTGGCAAAGCATTTGCTTAGCAGTCAGTGTAGACAAAATGTTAGAGTTCGATTGCAATCAAATCCATTTGCCATTCCAGGCAGATGTTAAAAAGAGGTGTAAATCTGCATCCAACTATTCAAGCCATACAGGTAATCTTCCCTCCTCCCAATCAGAACTACATCCCTAAGCATTTTGGGTCCACCTGGCAAATAAAAACTTTCATTTGCAGTGTTAACCAGTTATAGTTGCTAAACTGTTTCTAGTAAGTTACCCACACATGTAAGGCTTCCAAGGAAACTATTATAGTGCTGCTGCTTTTTCTATTGGCTGTCTTTGGTGGTTTCGAAACAGATTTAGAGACCTTATCACCACCTTCTCTGTCCCAACCAGATTTGTATCCAGTGTGGGAAAAACCAAGATGGATTCATTTTCTGACCCATGGAAACACTGGCTAATAATTGAAAGTGTATAAAACACACCCTGACACTTCCTGTGTCAGGCGTAGGGTGTCAGGGGTTCCTTAGCTTTTACTCCCCGGGAGAAGTGACTTGTGATTGTCGTTATTTTCTTTGATGTTACACCCTGAATATTGATGATTGCTATCCTCTCAGCTTCAATAATCTAAAAACACTGAAATAGGAGGTAAATGTATGTATTAGTACTTTTGCCATGATACCACAGTCTTCAAAAGCCAAATTTAAATTTGAGAAACTGGAAAGGAGACACTTCCCTCCGCGTCTGTCTGTCATAATCATACTTTGTCAGGATGTAGTTTGAATTGGTTCTGTACAACTTAAGGCTGTCCCTTAATAAGCCGGAATATATGTTATATTGTAATATTAATGTCCAGCTAACCTCTTTGTAATGTACATAAATACGGACTAATGATGATGGCTGCTGGTATAAAAGGATAACACTGTACCACATGCAGCTTAATTCTTAAATGATGGTAAGACAACACCACAGTTGCAATTTTTTGAACTTTCTTATGGAGCGCCAAATGACTGTGAACTTTATAACTTGTCTAGAGAGAGAGAGATTTCCTCTGCTGAACTCAGAGTGACTTTATGAAGTGTTGTTTTCTTTGGCAGAGCAAACAGGGGGAGAGGAAATGAAACTAGAGACACTTGATCCCCTCATATGCCCTCTAACACACGCACGCACGTACACACACACACACGCGAGAACACACACAAACACACACACACACACACGCAAGCCCCTCAGCTCCCATTGCAACTGATACTCTACTCTTACACTAACATTAAACATTTGCTCCATGCAAACACACAGCCGCACTTTGTTTCATACGAACCTGTGAGTGTGTGAGTGTGTGAGTGTGTGTGCGTATGTGTGGTGGCTGAGTTTGTACTTAAATGCTGTTCTGTGGTTTTGTGTGTGTGTGCACGCGCTGTCAATTGATTTCCCTGGTTGATCAATAGCATTTTAGCCCCTTAACTACCCACTATACCATCTGTTATAACAGACAGCGTGCAGGTATGTGTGTATGTGTGTGTGTGTGTGTGTGTGTGTGTGTGTGTGTTTGTATGTATCCACGTTAAGATATCTTCCCCTTCTTTCCTCACAAACAAAATGTATAAATCAGCATACACTGGGGGACAGAAAGCTGGAGGAAAATCGAAAGAGGAATCTTACAAGGAGAGAGATTCACAAACAGATGATAACTCTACATCTCTTTAATGATCGAGTGTTGTGCCCGCCAGGCCAAAGTTATCCTGCACGTTGAAAGAGCAGCTACAGATGTGTCTCCAGGTAGAAGGGCCCAATTAGCAATGTGTGGTAGTATTTACATTTTGGGCTATCTATCATGCTAATCGGCGTGTCGATTTATCAGCTGGGTTGTGATTAATGCAAGGTTAGGGCGGCGGGTGTCCTGTGGCTGAAGGTAGATGGAAAACAACAATAACAAGTAGAAGAGAGGGATTCTTGTCCCTTTGCTCTGTAGGAGAGGACAAGAGTAGGAGGAAGGTGAAATCTATCTCATATTACTTAGCGTCTTCTCTCTCTCTTTAATCAATCCAAATTTGCATGCAGGGAGAAAAAGAAGAAGCAAACAAGTAAGAGGGGGGAAAAGTAGCGAAGGGAAGATGCTGTCGTCTTAGTTTTATGAAGTTTTTTTTTTTCTTTTTTCTTTTTGGTAGGGTGAATGGTGGGAAAGCAATATCCTCTAGGCCTTTTAATCATGTGATGACGGGCCTAGGACCTGTCTCAGTATGTGTGTGTGTGTCTGAACTGTGGCCCCATTGATCAAAGCCAGTGCTGGTGTGATGGGATAGAGGGACAGGGCTGGCCGTGGACACAGCAGCTCCCCTGCTCCCTACCGTCCTCCCCAACACCGCTCAGACTGGCGCGGGGCCATTTGTCAAAGTTTTATCTGATTCCAGAGGTATTGGATCTATCAGTCATCGTGTATGAGAGAGGAGATTGACCTCCTCTATGGACATTTTTCTAAATTAGACCAAGCTGATATTGGAGCGACATAGCCTGCCATTATAGGTGACCAAAGCATTGTAAAGCAGCCTTGTTAATACCAAGTTTAACGCTGTAATTTGATTGCAAGGGGGGTTGGGGGGTGAGGGTTGAGAGAGGTGGGATTTTGAGTTGTGTAAGAGACATCAGAGGTGTCCCTGGAGTCTAAGTGGTTTCTCCCCTCTCCCTGGGCTTTAGATTGCCTTCCAGACTGACAAAGCACCTGCCACACATTCATCAACGATCCCATCCATCTGTCCATCAGTTCTGCGGTCCACTCGGTCATCAACAGGTAATGCCTGGCGGCTGGGCTGGCTGCCTGATAATGAAAGATAGGAAAACATCACACACTCTGTCACCCAGTGTTAAGGTCCATATGTATCCCACTTAAGACAAAACATGCATCTCATGCATTGGTTTCTCCAATTTCTTCCAATCCCTCTTTCTCACTCTCCTTCTCTCTTTCATATCCTGGTTTTACCTGATTCATAATCATTTATCATTTTAGAAGAAGTCAAAGATCAATGTTGTTTTGTAATTTTCTAATCTCATTCCAGGAAAAAATAAAAGAATCTGTGTGTGATTTTCTTTTTTTTCAGCGACTGCTGTGGTGGTTGGACTAATAAGCAGCCATTTGGGCACGTTCCAACAAAATTGCCCGGACTATGTTTAGTTTTCTGGCAGACAGCACTGGTTAATTGCCACTTAATTAGCTGTTTTACCCAGAATGCTTTGACCCACTTGGGACAGGTCTCTCATTAGAAGCCAAGCATCTGAACTCATCGTGGATTCTAAAAACATACTGCGGCAAAAAACACAATTATCAGCATTTAGATGCATACATTTTAGAATAGGTGTTGTTTGGCTTCATTTTTTACTGCACAACTTCACAGCTAATACTCCAAGGACTCACTAGTGGTGACACTGGCTTTCAACTTTTAGAGTTTACTTTCTGCTCTACAGATGTGGGAGAGAAATTGTTATTTATGATATTCATATACAATAGAGTAGGTGCCATTTTTATTTGAGTTATTCTTGTCTGCAAGCGCAATACAGTGAGCTTGTTTTGAATCAGATTTGAGAAGATCTTTGATGTGATTTTCATGACAGCTACTCATTAGACTTGTCAATAAACCAGACAATGAGAAGGTTCAGAACAAACTGAACAGAGTGAAACAATGCTGTTTATATTCGAATTCAGAAGACTTTGAGTTGATGTCATGGTGGTTGTGTTTGTGATTATTGGTGATGCTCCGAGGCCCCAAAGGCCCCCTCCGGTAACGGTTCAAGCCCAGTGAGCAAACCTTGCTCTGGCTCAGCACCCTCCTGGCTACATCAATATGCCCCCAAGTTTCTCCAACAAGCCTAAACACACAAGCATGCTATTGCACTTTGCTATCAATAAGACCTGCATCCACAGACATTAAAGATTGAGCTTTACTGGCAAGAAGACAAGCTGTTTCCCCTGTAAACTTTCCTCCTGCATTATCAGTCACACTTCAAACTGGCAAGTCAGACACCCCGGATCTGAAAACTTACAGTCAAAGCTTTTAATTCTGCTCGGTTCGATGCCCCTCTCTCTCCCTCCCTGTCTGCCTGTGAATCTGTTTCCACTGACTAAGAGCAAAAAGGCAGAGACGTGCGGCTTCCACCATACAGATATTGGCAGAGTGTCATCGGAATGAATGAACCGCTCTTGCATCGCAACTGCCAACTTGTCAGCCGCGAGCTGGGATGCATGACTGACACCCCCTGATTGGTCGATTTAATATAGAGAGAGACGGAGGGAAGTAGACGGGTGCCTGCCTTCCCTGAGCTCTGCTAGAGCGGGAGATGGAGGGAGAGGTGTAAGTCCATTTGTCGAAGACATGAAGCGCTAACTCTCTAGGTATGGGCCTGTACGCCTTGTTAGAGAGAGGGAGGATTTTTTTTTTCATGCAGGGGGGGAGCATGGGAGTTAGCATGCAGTTTGTTATCGCTTCACCCCGGATGTTTCTGACAAATCGACTCAGACAGCCATCAGATGATCTGGCAGAACAAGACATTTCAGCAAAACTAGTGTCAGACCAAAATACATGGATGTTAAAGTTCTGAGCAAAGCCCGGAGGTGCTGACAGATGGATTGACATACAAGCCCAAAATATCAGTGCTATCGATGCCTGGACATGCTGATGCACCTGCAGACCTGGAGCAGGAACTAACAAATCCATCACATCTATGCTGATCACTCATTATTAATATAAAATATATTTTGCAGAATTATTATTCAAATTGTGGCAAAAGTATTATCATAAAACATAACTGATAAAACATGGTTTATTGCATGTTATGTACAATCAACATATAATCAACTGATATTGTGATACTCTGATTCAGATTATTTAATATGATTATTTTGCTTGCCTTTTTTGTCCGTGTAAGCTTTAGATTGTGTTTACAGTTAGAATGTTAGAATGAGTATTTGGTTAGTAAAACATAGTGGAAACACAAGGAAGAACCTAGCACCAAAGCCTTACAGGTTCCTAAAAGATCAGGTTGTAGAAATGAAGATCTAGTATATGGGTCATTTATTGCCCACAGTGGAAAAGCCTACATAGCCAAAAGTATGTGCAGTTTTGGTCTGGGGATATAAAATGTCAATACTACAGCATAAAATTAGATTTAGGACAACAGTGTGCCTCCACCTTGGTGTCAACAGTCTGGGGAGGGTCCTTTCCTGTTTTAACATGACAGTGCGCCCATGCACAAAGTAAAGTCAAAGAAGGTAATTTTCAGTGGTTCATTTGCATACCTGCACATGGTACCTGCACCGAGTCCTGACCTCAACCTCATTGAACACCATTAGGATGAACTGGAATGCCCACTGCAGTCATAGGTTATCACTCAACATTACTAATGCTCTTAAGGTCAAGGGGACACATAGCTGCAGCCAGGTTCCAAAATCTTATGGAAGGCGTTCCCAGAAGAGTGAAACCATGCCCATGGGTTTGGAATGACATGTTCAACAATCTAATATGGGTGTGATGTTCAGGTATCCACATACATTTGGCCATATATGTTGTCATGTGATTTTAGACCAGTAAAATTCTTGTATAGGCAGGTGAGGTAAAGTGTGTGTATAAGTTAATAATTTAGAAGTACCTAAGTTGCTATAGAGGTCTTTGTATTTTCAGCTAAATGCTAACATCAGAATGCTAAAAATGCTCATAGCGTCAATGTTAACATAATGATGGTGAGCAGATAATGTTTACCATGTTCACCATCTTAGTTTAGTGTGTTAGTATGCTAATATTTGCTACTTAGTGCTAAACACAATGTACAGCTCAGACTGAGTATTTAAAAAGTATTTAACAAAATTTTGACCAAAGAGGAAGCTAAGGGATCACTAGAGTTATTATGGTTCATCCTCTGGGCACCATGGGTTTCTGTACTAAATTTCATGGCTATCCATCAAATGGATGTTGAGATATTTCACTCAAAAAAGTAAACCTCATGGTGGCACAAGAGAAAAAGTCAGAGGATCTGTAGGATACATCCTCTGGGGACCATGAATATCTGTACAAAGATGGCAATCTATCCTAATAGGTGATATTTCAGTCTGGACCAATGTGGTGGGTCAACCGACAGATCGACATATCCATCCCTACAGCCACACCTCTAGAACTAATATGTACTGAGAATCCCTTCTCTATAAACCAAGTGGATGGACTTGTTAAAGAATTTATATTCTACTCCCAAATCAACCATTGCCAAGCACCATTATCATCATTGATTAGAAATGAAATGATTTAATTAACTAGTTGATTCAACAAGTATACTGTACGTGTCTCTGATTATCAGTAGTATAAAGCACATCTCACTCCATCATAATGGATTTGTGGAGAAAACTACTGTTTGTGCTCCAGCGTAAGTCATTCTGCAGCCTCCTTTTGGCTGTGTGGCACTCTGCTTTACTCCATTTGAGAAAGTGCTGTGCAGCTGGATGGTGACAGGCCAAAGCAGAACGCACTCTGTTTCAGCATGTAATTTCATGTTACTGGGAATCTAACATTATTGTTTTCCCCCCCGCACTCCAATTTAGAGACAGATCAATATTCAGCTTTGTTTATCAAAGTGACAGCTCCTGGATATTGCATTTTGCATTTTTATGTTTTCCTTTATAAGCGGGTATTAAAACATAATATATCTGAAGTCTTGGTTTTATGGGCTGACAAAGGGTGGGGAGGCGCTGTTAATGGTGTAAAACAGTTGAGGAATGGCGGCTGCTCCTGTTCATACACTCATAGTTACAAATATCCATCACACACATCAGCATCACCGTTTGCCTAATGAAGACGCTCTCTCTCGGCGAGTGTCGTCGATAACAGTCAAAAACCGCAGAGGAATTCCAGTAGGGGTGTGAATATCTAAGTGTGTGCCCATGTTGTTAAGTGTGTGTATCTGTGGTGCATGATTTTGTGTGTATGCTTGCGGCAACCCGTACATATAAAGTCTCCTCTTGACGCTCAAGTCCCAAATCATGCATTATTTGCAAACCAACCATAAAGAAATGACAATGGCAACCCTATGCATACAAATCAGGGCCCATTATCCACCTCAGTCTGTCAGTTAGCGTGCTGTATGTGAAGGGAGACTTGGCCAAGGGGAGTCGTACCCGAGGTCGTGATAAATGCTTCGGCTGATTCCCCTTGTGAGTGATGGAGCACTAACCCTGTTTAGCTTCTTTAATATACTTGTATTAGCATGAATAAATAACGAGTGTGTCCGGATGCTACAAATATTTGATTGTGCCTCCCTAATAGGCTGGTGTCTTCCGTCACATGATGCCACTGCAACTCTCTTGGTGTCACAGCTAAGGCGGACTTACATCGATCTTTATCGCCTGCCCCCTAAATCAATTATAAACCCTCAGAGAGAGTGCCAGAGAGGGGTGAGCGGGTGATGATGGCTGTGTGCGGGGGTGTATGCCATTCCAGCTGTGCCAGGCTGTCTTGTCTTTTGTACCTCTGTTTTTACAACAAAAACAGGAGGGGCGGGGTGGGGATAACAAATGCTTCCTTTAGCCCACAAATTCACACAAAGCTCTACATTAGGTGAACTCAAATGCTGTAGATCTTATTGACGTGCTCCTTTAATAACGTGGAAGAAACTGCTGGAGAGAAATGTCTAGAGCACAAGAGATGTTACTAGCTACTTTCAGGTTCACATTAAATATGATCTGATAATAAAATTAGGATAGATGACACTGTAATTGTTAGCCTTGCACACTAAGAAGACAGAGGCTGCACATCCGAAACGAGGGGAAAATTATGACATCATTCTCACATTTCACCTGTTTAGGAAAAGCCTACAAAGGCAAAGGCAGTTTAGATAATGATTGGATACTGTAGGAGCCCATCAGCATTTGTCTCCTGCTCAAAGCAAATAGCAGCTGTAAGTGAATACAAAAATAACAAGAACTAAAATGACTGATTTAGCTGGAGATGATGTTACTCAACGAGTAGCTGCTTGCTTCTCTCCAGATGATAATGTTTTCTCTGTTTTAAGTAACACATTGTAACTCTAGTACCAGTCTCAGCAAAGGCTGAGTCAGTCACAACTGCGACTTCACATCCTTTGTTAGTCCTTACTGCAGACTGCTTTTATTGAAGGCTAATTTGACCATACCTTCACACTAACACAAAGTTCAACACAATTAAAACCAAGACATAGTCAACAAGATGAAAAAAAAAGTAACACTAAAACATCATTTGGCAAAGCAAGCTATTTGATCATCTCCATATAGGCAAAATCAAAACATCCATCCATTTTCTACCACTTCTGTCCAGGTCAGCAGCAGACTAAGTGAGGTATTCCAGATGTCCTTCTCCCCAGCAACTTCTTCCAGCTTCTACTGAAGCAATCCTGAGGCGTTGCCAGGTCAGATGGGATAGATAAGATATATAATCCTGACAGCAGGTTCTAGGTGTGCCCCAAGGTCTCTCCTCCATTGGATGTACAGTACCACTCAAAAGTTTGGACACATTTTACCATTCACTTGAATGGGACATCTCCACAGGGAGATGTTCAGGAACATTCTGATCAGATACTCTAAACCACTTGATCAGATATTCTAAACCACAGACATCCAAGGAAGAAAACTAATTTTGTCAACTCAAATCACCCTCAACCTGCACATACCCTACTGTACAACAAAAGCATGATTCATGACAGTCAGTGTCAAGTAGAGACAAGAACTTTGTAAACAGAGACATTATAGATCAGAGTCCATTGTCTTCTTTTGCCCAGAGATGTTCATGATGAAACAAAATACTAGCTGCTGTTAGCTAACAGCATATCTAAATCTTACCTTCTCCTCTCTGTCTCTGTTCACTCTCCCTCCCCACCCGGCCGTTCAGACAGATGCCCTGCACACACCTCCCACACATGCAGCATTAAGCCATTTGACCTTTGACCCCATCTCTGACAGGGCTGGTAGAGAGACGGACAGATACACTGAGCGCTATGTTCATTAGCCAAGGCAGCCACACTGGAGCCTGCAGCAGATTAATAGCAGAGTTTTAGTAGCTATTACTAATGTTGTTTCGCTTTTAAAAGACAGCTGTCCTAACAGATTCTCAAGAGCCAAAGGCCCCCCACACACTCTCTGTTGCTGTAAGAGAGCATTAGTGTCAACTTATGGAGAAAAATAGAGAGGGAAAAAAGAGGATATTAAAGAAAAAAACATTTTTGAAAGCGTTCCTATCGTAGATATTCATTTTTTTCTCCTGTTTTTATAAACAAAAGTAGTGTAGCTGCCATCACATATGTCTTCCTTTCTTTCATTCACCCCAAACTATACAACACATTCAATATGTCTGTGTGAAAAAACACAGTACAGTCATATGAACTATAGATAGAGATCTTGCATTTCAACACTAACCCTGTTGTGCTGAATTTAAGTTTATTTAGTTGAAGCTTCAAGTTTGGCAGATTCCAAATTTTACTTTATGTATGTAGTCAGTGTGACAGCATGTTATAAACACACACACACACACACACAATATGGACAAAGAGCCACACAAATGTATGTGCACAAAGCACCTGTGTGACAGCTGCATACCAAAGCTCATTTTCTGAAAAAGCTAATTAAAGGTGTGAATATTCTGCATGCATCCACATGCCAAACAATTACACATAATAATGACTGCAGAGGCTGAGGACTGTGTTATTATGTGTGTACAGTATGTGTTTGCACTGTATGTTTTTGTGTATGTTGTAGTCCCCAATCTCAGTCTAGTATGTCCAACAACTTGTAAAATTAAAAATAAACATATTTTGCTCTAATGTGAAAGTGCAAAGAGTACATAAGGCTTAGAATATTTCATCCCAGAGTCTTTACATTTCAATCTCATTGTCCTGAACCAGTAAGAGATGTGTTTTCATGATGCATTCAAGAATGTATTAAACCCATGTGCAATATGTGCTCTCACCTCTAGTACACAAAAAACTGCCTCTTGATTCTTCACACAGCTTAGCACTTGATTTTTCTTATGTTATTCTTATTGTTGTTGTTTTCCTCACTTTTAACATACATCCCTTATTCTGAATTGTGTGTATAGTACCAGCACTTTTAATGTATTTAAATGTACCGTATAATCTAATGTGTAATGTGTAATGTATACAATTATCTCATATGAACTGAACTGAAATTAAGTATGAAACACCCATCAGGCCAAAAAAACAACTCAGAACTGTTCTGTTTTGAACCAGATGCTAACATCAGCATGCTAACATGCTTACAATGACAATGTTAACATGCTGATGATGTTCATGTTTACCTCTATGTGCTAGTACTAGCAACAAAGCAGAACTGAGGCTGATGGGAATGTCATTAGTTTTGTAAAGATTTAGCCATAATCAAAAGTATTGAACAAAGTAAAATTTCGACCTCTGATGGCACAGAAGACAATTCAAGTCATCATATAAGTGTACCGAATTCCATGGCAATCCATCTAACAGTTGCTGAGAATGAATTTCAACCTCATAGTGGTGCTAGAGGAAATGTCAGGGGAATGCAAAGTCATTGTGATACATCGTCTGGGAACCATGATAGTCATGTTGTTCCAATCCTTACAATAGATGTTGATATAAATTTTTGTCTAAGTGTAGAATTTCTGACCTTCTGGTGGTGTGAGATGAAAAGGTTAGGGAAAGATCATGGTCACTGTTGCTAACAAGACAAACATGGAAGTTCTGTTACGGGATATTAACTCAAGTACTCTGCATGAACATCAGATGCGCTACATGCCCATTCACCTGATTTGAATATCTGATACTAGAATAAAATAGACTGATATACCAAACAAATCCCCAACAATGCGATTCCAAGAGCCTTGCCATTAGCATGTCTAAAATAAACTAGCTGCTATGATTATTGGGAACCTTTATACTGCTTTTAAGTACTACTATTCCTACTTCAAATCATTTCAATAAAAGCTTCTGCACATCCACTTGCATTTAATCAAGAATATAAGCTAAAAGGACCCAGGTACAAAAGTACTTTTTAGCAGCAGTTGTTTTACTTTAGAAATCTAGGAGTAGGACTACTTTGTAGAGCAGCAGAGGAAACAATATAAATTAGGGATATCATTGTGAACGTAACATAGAACAGAACAGAACTGTATTAAAAACATGTTTTAGATATTCCTACTAGCAACTACAGGCAGCACTATACCTGGATAAATGTATCATGATGTTTTGAGCATTGTACTCATACAGATTCAGTTGTAGATAGTTGTCTTGACATGTATGTACAATATTGGTAAATTGGTACATAATTACAAATAGAAAGAGTGATAACTGCTACCTGGAAGTTAAAGTCTATTTGATGCTGTCTACATTTTGGTTTGTTTTTTCAGAAAACACAAGGAAAATGGACAAGAAAAGAAGAGAGAGATACCTCTGCGCAGCCAGGGCTAGATGCGAGTGCCTGCAAGCCAACGGAGTGTTGAGAATCCCTCTCTTACAGCGCAGAATTGAGACTGACATTTTATATTTTCCATTGAATTACACCTCATCTGAAATTCACTTTGAACAGCTTGAAATCTTAACTTCCTCTTTGGCATGGCATTACATCTCTGAAAAAATAAATAAGTAAGGGAATAGCAATCATTTTACCCCAACAGTCTTGATCTGTCAATCATCTCCAGTGATCTGAAGACACAGAAGTGCACTGAGTGAAGAAAATCAAAATGAAGTAAATAGGTTAAAATGTACATCAGTTATTCATCACAAACGAGTTCAACCAAAGTCATATTTTCTCCCCTTTCTTCCTCATAGCTAAGTGCAAATACTGACACATGTACTTCAAGGCTCCCCACTGCATTTTCAAAGAAGGGATCTGGCTTTATTAAAAATTCATAAGGTCATATTAATTAGAGACAGAATATTTTCTTGCATGAGAGCGATGAAGAAATCAAAAAAAGAGGAGGCCCGGAGGATCGTTTTGATTCGGCTGGCCTCAAAGTGAATGGAGAAGGTGAAAGGCACAAGGCTAAAACACGTGCTTTGTTCTGAGGCCAGTCTCTTTGTTCATCAAACCCACGACTAATTTGTTCACCCGCCCCCACCTCATGCACACACACACACACACACACACACACAAACACTCTGCAGCCATATTTCTCCTTTATTGTATATTCTTTTTTAGTCGAGTGCCGCTGATTTGAAATGCTAATTAAACATATTTTTAATGTATTCACCAGGCTCATCAAGGCAGGCTCATATATCAAAGTGTCCAAAGTTGTATTGATGTTGGATATCAAAGAGGTGATTACTTGGTAACATCCAGAGTTTTAGCTGTTAATTGTCCTCGTCCTGGTCCAAAAGCATTTCCAGATTGATAACGCAGCAGACATGTGGGACTTTATTTTTTTTCAAGGAACCAACAGCTGCTGATAAACAGATAATCCATTTGTATGCTTGTCCCGGTCTGTTGTATCCATTTTAATTCCAGTTTTGTCTTTTCATGTTAAAATGTAGGTTTACACATTAGCAAGAGCAACAAGAAGCCCTCGTTAATGTATGAGAGATTCGCAAACAAACAAGCCAACAAACATGTGCTTCCTCTGCTATCTTGTCACGCCGTTGCACTGTACATGTGTGGACTTCCATACACACACACATTTACACAGCACACACAGCCTGTCAGCAGGTAAAAAGGCTATGTGTACATGTGAAGGGTATGTGCGCGTCAACTTTGCAAACAACAAAAGATGCACTATAAAATACATGAAAGGAAATAATTCATTAACAGCCTACTTTACATTTTTCTCCATTTCCCACTAATTAGACTCAAAAACAATAAGAATAGCTTTCGATAGCATTCCTATTTCAAACAGCAATGATAATAATAATGCTGATGGTAAAATACTCACAACAGTGCTGTATTCTTAATATCAAAAGGCGCCATGATGAGGGAAAAAGAACAATGAGCCATCAGAGGATCGTTTCTTTTATTTTCATTCTAATTTTTATGCGACCTTCCTTTGCAATGGTAGCAATGATTCTTACGCTTTTTTTTTTCTCCCCCTTTCTCTCTCTCTGTCTGATGTAGCTAATGCCATTAACTCTCCCTGCCACTTTCCAGGTCACTAATTCTTCAGCTCTGAGTTCATTGTGCCCAGACCGCAATGCTGTCTCCATAACGAGGTTATTTCTGGGTTATTACCTTCGTCTATGAAATGGCACCTGATGGGAGGCATGAAATTGATATAAATCAAAAACAGTCTGCAATGAGCAAATTGAAATATTTGGTAATTTTTTGCTTCCATCCTTCCCCTAAATCTGCATATTCAGATCAGAAAACAAACAAGTTAGAGTTCTTTACCCTGTTTACACCTGGTATCAACACGTATCTGGATAATGACATCTGGTCCCAGGCCTTTACGTGAACATGTGGTTTTAGAGGCATTCACGTTATCTTAATTCTGCATGCAGTATGATCACATCTCAATATGAAAATTACGTAGGTGTAGCTGGCACCTCCCTGGTCAAGCATTTTGACTGGTGGCTTGAGATAGAAAGAAAAGGTAAAATTAGGTGACCTTTCAATGTGTTGGACAGATTTATTTCTTAAAGCTGCATTAATTAAAATTTTGGCACTCGGGGGTTGTGCAACAAGCTGTAAATACCACCCTGACATATTATCACTTTATGAAGTTGCTGCGGTTGACAGTTTCCCAGACACAGAATAACATTAGCATTCAGTTTTAAGTTGTGTTTCTGTTCATCTGGTGAATGTAAGGTCAATATTAACTCTCCTTTTAGCTCTGATTTGAAATCCACTCTGCAGTTTGTTGCTGGGCAGGTAGCATACAGTGTTAATCTTTTCACTACAAACAGCTGCTTGCTGTGGATGGAACAAGGTTGATGACAGCAGTGATACTGAACCAAAAAAATAAAGTCTAAAGAAATGAGCAAAAGGGTGGTCAGGTTTGTCACTACAAGCGACTATGCAGTCATTTGATCCATCAATGTACAAATAATAATTATAACAACTTTGTGGCTGAACTGTACAGATTTCATTTACACATGGTTAAGATCTGATCACAATGTGAAACTGACTGTGGCTGTAGCTATCAGTGAGGACACATTATCTTTTAGGAATGTGGAGACCTGGATGGGATGTATATGTATATGTATGGGATGTACCAATACTTTTTAAACTCTGTGTTTTCAGACCAAGAACATTTAAGAAATGCATCAATTAAGTAACTTAGAGGTACCGTGTGGCGTTTATGACCACTAGTAGCGCTAAGGAGCAGTTTTTTATGAGGGGGTCCCTGCTTTGTATGTATCATGTACACTCACAAGGATGCCGTCATGCACATGTTTGAGCACATCCACGATGCAATATCCAGTCACACTATTCCGTTGTTCAACAGTTAGTGGTGGTAATGTGCAAAGAAGCCTTGCAAAGAAGACTGCAAGCTAACAATCATGGCTATAAAGAAAGCAGAATTTTAAATATTTAAAAATTGGCTTTGCAAAGTTATATGATAGGAAATGCATTTAACATGTTTGTCAGACCTCAAGTATAGTAAGTAGTAAACATATATTTGTTTGTTTACAGGAAAACTCCACAAGGCACCTTTAAGATGTCAGTGCTCACTCTTTTGCTACCACACTACTAACCTAAAAGCAGCATTTCATAAACCTCACCTCCATCCCAGTTATTATTGTCACCCCCCATTCTCTGCTGGGCTGTGCTTTATGTTTGATGATGATGATGATGATGATGATGAAAATACTTAACTGTCATCAAGTCTTAAAATTTTCTTGCATCACAGCAGCTCCATTTGCAAGATCACAGACAAGACAAAAATGGAACCTCATATCTCTGGTTTGATGGTAACAATTTGTATTCACTGTTCCGGACATGGGATCAGAAACAATGTTGTTGGCCAGCCTTGCTGATTCATAAAGTTTCCCAAGGGGTGGCCTACAATCTTTGAGCAGATTTTCATTTGGTGGAGCAGATTTGACCACTAAAGTAGTGGACAAACACTTGTACCATGTAGCATTACAATACTGTAGAACACTAATAATCACAGAAGTAAAAAACAAGAGAAGAATTTGTCTACTCGTCCCAAAAGAGCTAAAGCGGCAGAGAAAATAAATTCTTTGTTTTGTCTTTTTGCAGACAAATTCAATGTGGTCTTTCCAGGATAACAGATGGCCTATCATTACACTCAAGTATTTGTATGAAAATAACCTGCTTGATTTTTTCATTATGTATAACAATAGGAAATTTATGAGAATCAGATGGTGAACCAAATACAATTTCTTCTGTTTTTTTTGTCTTAATCTCAAGAGCATTATCAATCCACTTTGTTCACGCCATGCTGGTGTAGCCAAGGGCTGCCTTAGTTCCTTAACAGACATATTAGAGCTGTATCATCAGAATACTTTAAAATGTATTGATTTGGTGTATCTGTACAGCAATCATCAGCATAGAAAGTGAAATCCATGGCTGAACTAGGGATTCAGTTCTCACTGGACCATTTTAACACCAAAATGTCTGCTTGTATTGAATTGAAAGTTGACGAAAATCTCGAAAGAAGGCTCTTGCACAAGGATTGGGTTTGTCTACATTTTTAGAAATGACATGAACCAGAGTGGCAACAGCGTCTTCTGTACCACAACTCTGCCAAGCAAATCGGTATGGATCGAGTTTGTCTTTTGTTGTACAAGTTTTGTTGACAAGATATTGGAGCAAAATTCTTTCTAGAGATTTCATACTGAGGTAAGGGCTATTGGTCTAAAATCCATATGTTCACTTGGACATGGAATTTTTCATAATGGTTTTATGTGCAAAGTTTTCCGAGACAGAAGGACAGTGTGTGTGTGTCTATAGAAGCCTAAAAGATTGGTTGACACACTGGAGCCAGCTCAGTTGCAAAGTTCTTCAAAAGAAAAGTACTGCATTCATCCAGCCCAGCAGCTTTCTTGGTATTTGTACACTTAAATGTTTTCCTGACATCCTTGACACTAATAAAAATTCTGTCTGTGGTAGCAGGTATAATAGTTTTAAATATTTCAGTACACTTAACAGAATTATCTAGTAATTCAAATCTGGTAAAGAAAGCATTTAGGTCATTGGCAAACAAAATTCATTGTCTGTCACAATAGGTTTAGTTGGAGATGACATCTCTGTCATCGTTTTCACACCTTTTTGGAGTTATTGGTTCCAGAAGCTGTCTGTGTGCCAATTTTGCTTCCCTCAATTTGATTTTCAGCTCATTCTCTGACAGTTTAAGTGCTTCAGAATTGTTGTTTTTGAAAGCCATTTTCCCTGTATTTATAACTTTTTTTTAATATCCCTAGTCACATATGATTTATTATTTGGATAGATTTTAATCTCCTTTGTGGGGACAACCCGCTGTGCACAAAAATTAATGTAATTCATTTCATCTAGTGAACCCTCCTGAAATATTTCTTACTTTGTCCAATCAAAACAGACTTTCAGTCGTTCCCCACTTTCATTTGTTCATTTCCTCATCACTTTCTTTTCTGGTTTACTTCTTTTGAGTAAACCAAATGCACATGTTATGATCAGACACAGAAGCACCTCTAATATTTACAAAACACTTGTCAAGGATATCATCTTTTCTGACCTGCTACTTAACAAACTATTTTAACACAGGTAACACAGTCTCCAAGTGACACTGGCTCAAGTCCCCAAGGCAAATAAATAGGCCTTGCAAATTCATGTCAAGAATTTCTACATTTGGATCACAGGTCTTACATTTTACTGAGTGCACTCGGCACCATAGATCATTTAAAAACACGCAAATGTCGCGTCCCCTACTTTTCCCCGAGTCTGCATACCTGTCTACTCGCACAAGGGTGAATCCAGGGACTACAAAGAGAGAGTCTGGCACTGTAGATTGTAGCCAGCTTTCCATGAAGCATAACAAAGATGCCTCACGAAACTTGTGTATATCCACTTTGTTGGTCAATGAGCGCAGGTTTGTAAGAATGACGGATGGAAAGGGTGGCCTATTGAATCTCCACCATAGGCGGTTCTGAGTTCCCCCTCTTTCCTCACTTCTTTCTCCTATTAGTTCTGATCAGCTCCTGAGGGATGTTATCTAACACTGAATGACAGAGGAGGCTTTATGTCATTTTCCGAGTCAGCTTGGGTTGTAGCCCCAGCAAAGTCTCTCTACTATATGAACATTTGAGACATGACTCCTCACCACACCTGTTCATGTTGCCACTCAAGTGTGCTGTTGGAAGTTGCATCGACAGACATGGTCCACAGAGGCCAATAATCCACAGAATCAGAAGCAAAGTTTTCAGGACACCCATCTCCCACTTTGCATGAAGACATTTTTTACAGATGCAACAAGTTAGACAACATTTAAACAAAGCAAACAGAGCATACTGAGACACAACTCCAATGTTTCCTTGTAGGGAGTGATGATTCAACAACATCAGTGCTGTACACATTCACTTAATAATCCATTCCACATGAGTTGGCTGACTAAAATTAATAGCTACAGCTACTCTGGAATTTTTGTCAGCTGAATTTAATTCCTGATGGAGGGGAGAAGGCTTGTAGAAACCACCTTTTAGGCCATCAAGTAGGGAGACTCTTGCACAACTGTTTAATAATGATAGGTTCAAAAAAGTTAAATTAATCAAAGGTGGGAAAAATATCCAAATTAATAGAACATTTTACACTTTTTTTACTGCCTATAGCCCAGTCAAACTATTCCGAACGCATTATGGCCTTGTTCAGAATGCCAGCCCAAATCTGTTTTTTGGCATATCCACATTCTGCAAGTCTGCACAAGAGAAAAACACATGAAATGTGATTTTTGCAAATCGGATCCAAGCCACATTTGGAGGTGGTTCAAAATGCGATTCCAATCGGATTTCTAAAGATGCGTCTCAGTCCGGAAGCTCTGGCTGCTCAAATAGGATTTTAAAGTGTCTTTTGCATTACTCGCAACGCGATACACAATGATGACATCATATCCAGAGTGAAGGAAGTGCATCTGAGTGGCTGAGCAGAATCTGCCACAGAGAACAACATGGAGAACAACAGTCCATGGACACATACTGAAATAAATTGTCTGCTGGCACTTTGGGGGGAGGCCTCTGTGCAGGCAAAGCTGGAAGGAACCTACAGGAACAAGACAATTTATCAAGCTATATTTTGCCGCATGGAAGAAAGGGGGTTCTGTAGGTCATGGTTGTAGTACCAAAGAAAAATAAAAAAATCGGAAAACTAAATACAAGGAAATTCAAGATGGCAATAACAAAAGCAGGGCAGGTTCTATCAGCAGGCCAGTTTATGATTTACTAGACAACATACTTGGCAACAAGTCAAGTGTTCATCCTTTGACTATTATTGACAGATCTGCTGATGTTGCCAGCGCTGCTACTCATGAAGTTACTAGTAAAGAAGGTCAAGGATGCTGTGGAGACTACAACAAATAGTACGTTCATAACCACTAAGTTAACAGTAACATTTTGTAATAAAAGATGTGAACACTTGACTAGTTTGGGAAATTGGTTAAGTAGCTTCTTGATTTCAAACTTAGTATGCATCAGTATTTTCCTAGATGACCCCACAGATTCTGAGACAGAGACAGTTCAACTAGCTGACAGGTGTGTCAGTCCAGCAGTAGTGACCGGTACCCAACTAAGCAGGACTCCAAACCTAGCATCCTCCTTTAGAACGCCCTTCGAACGTAAGTGCCTATTTTGCAACAAGTACTGCTTTGTTATGCTGTAGATCCATATATTACCAGCTGCTGTTTAACTATCAAGTAATTTACAGAAAGCCTGATGCAGTTTGTGATAAATAGTGTGGTTACAGTCCTGTATTTTTATAAAACAAGTGTTATGTTCAGAATCAAGCAACGTTCGTTATTCTCATATACAGTACATATTAGGGGTGTGCCTGAATACAAATACATTATTTGGCAAAGTACAAATAGCGGATTTTTTATGAATATTTGTTTCATACAAATATTTTTTTAATTATTTGTTTTTGAGAAGAAAAAAAAAACAATCAAATACCAGCACGCAGGTTGGTTACATCGCTATCTCAGTCTCTCTCCTCTGCTCCGCTATTACGTCTATCAGCAGGTCTCAATGAGGGGAGTCACATCCCCCTGCTACATGACGCACATTTCCTAATTTGGACATCACTCCCAGAGTTGGGGGTGTTCCCTAGAGATAAAGCTGAGCTGCTGACACACGCAAAGTGCTCTCAAGGGACTCTCCATAACCCGTTGTTCCCTTTCTCCTTTCCACAAAGTTAGGTTGTAAAATAAGTCAGTAAATGAAAAGTGCAAAGCAACAATCGCCTTTGACGTTCTTCCCTACATGTTACACAGTGTGCTGTCTCTGTGTTATGGATGTTTAAATGGGTAGAGGTCTGTTTGTAATGAGGTGATGAGTAAAGTTTCAGCTCAGTATTCAGCGCAGTTGTCTATGATCTGGGAGACTCCACTTCGAGACCCGTTGTGGGGACCTCCTTAACTTATTGTAATACTTTAATTTTCTAAAACTAAAAGCGTAATAAAAACAAAAACAGGATTTTAAGCCTTTTATTTGAATAAAATGCATATAATTTTGCTGTCTCAACATATTCTGGGCTCTCTGCACATCCCTAGTACATACTTAAGAACTGTTTTGTGCTTTGAGGTGTATCATAAGTTTTGTCTTTTTTTAAAGAAATTAATAGTATTGATATCCATTTTACAGGGACCAAAACAAGCAGAAAGGGGAGAACAAGATGGAAGCCACACTGGATACTTTTACCAAAAAAATTGCTGAAGTACTAGAAAAGGATAATGCCATCCTATTGCAGATGCAGGCCGCTCAGCACAAACATGAAATGTCATTGATGTCCTTCCTTGCCCAGCTCATCAAGGATGGAGGGTCTCAGGCCCTGGTATTTCATCATGTTCAAAATGCCTCAGTTCCACCTAGCCTCCACTACCAGCTTACCAACTGTGGCCTACTGATTGTCCGATGTATCAACAGGATCAACCATGTTTTTTGAGATATCTAGAAGAACCCATTTTCCTCCATGAACAGTCACAGCAACAGCCTGCATGATGGCTACCACAATAGCACCACAACATCTATTATTAGTTCACTGTGTATTGTCAACCAGTGGGTTTAGTTAAACCATATAAACCATGGATTTATTACTCCTCAGTGTTGGTTAAGTTAGGTTGTTAAGTTGTACAATATTGTCCCCATGGGGAAATTGTTCCTATTGTTTATATTTACATGTGTATAACAATTCTGAATAATATTTATAATTTTTGTAATTTGTTTCTAACAAATGTCAAGGTTTGTTAAAAAACTAAAACAATGGTTTTCTAGAGGTTTACTACTCAAAATGTACTTGAGGTTTGAATATGATAAAGATGAAAGCTTACACAACAAACAAAGTGGTTCTCTGATGGTACAATTATTGGGATATGACTTCCATCTATTGCACCTGTGCGCTGAAGAAAGCCAACTTTGTTTTAAAGCCATGAATGATGCTTTGCAGGTGATTGCCCACTGGAAGCTTGATGTTCTCGTTTCACGGTGCAGACAAAGTGGTGCAAACTTCATGCATAATCCCGCACACACTGCTTTTTCCCATCCCAAAGAGGTGTGTGATGGTTCGGTATCCTGACATGGTGGCTAGCCATCACAGGGTAACTGCAACTTGTTTCTCCATGGATATTGGCTGCCTTAAGTGAGTATCTTGATTGACAAGACTTGGTCATAGACGGCCTGCCAAACGTCCCCGGCACATTCTAAAATTGGCAAGCCACCTATCGTCATCAAAGGTCCTGAGAACTACATGTTCCCACCAGTCACTACTTTGTGGATGGAACCACATTTCTCGCTGCACAGTGAAGCCAACCCTGACTGCAGCACAAAACATTGCAATGTATACCATCCTCCTCTGTTGCTAAGTCCTGCACCGCGACTTGACGGCACGATTGTTTGGAGGGAATGATGATGGATCTCCATTTCTTATGCTTCCGTGTTGGAAAGCTGCGTCACCAGCATACATGGATGCTGGCGCCTACGTCCTTACCATAGCAACCCACGCAAATGGGTGGATGATGGACACACAAATCTGATCACTGATCTGATTGCAAATAACAGTGTGGACAATTTGAGAAACTTACCTGATTTGCCTGCAGTCTGAACAAAGCCTTTGACTGTGTCCATTTGCACTTAACATTAAATTTGTTTTCCTTATTCAGATTAGATATACAGATCACATGTTACTGCCAGGTGTAAATCTGTTTTTTGAAACCAACAACTCCAACTGCCTGAAACACCACAGGTTTATTCTCATGTATATATCAACAGGCAAGGTATGAGTAAGGTGGGGTTGCAAAAGAACATGTGGCGTTTCTCTCTCTCTCTATTTTTATTTGCCCTTGCAGTCCTGTTTTCAATTATCCCGTTGGGGAAAGGCAGAGTTGGATTCCCTGACAATCCCATTTCCAAGAGGCAGGCGAGGCGTGAATGTGAGCGCACGGGAGCAGAAGAGTGGTTGCCGAAGAGAAAGAGGCTGGCATTTGACTCTGCTGAATAAGCCCAAGGTGTGCAGTCTGCCAGGTTAGAGAGGTTACGGATGGGAGGGGAAAAGGTTGGAGAGGAGGGGGAAAAGAAGGAGAGGACTGAATATGCTGTAGGTGGGGGGGTGTTAATGAGGGAGGTGAGGTGTGCAGTGGAAAAGCTATGGGTATAGGGAGGACAGAGAGAGAGGGAGGGAGGGATGGAGTGATCTGGGTTTCAGCCTTGCTCATTATGGTCTGTCTCAGTGAGAGGTGAAATGAGGCTTGCTGATGGCTTGGTGTGGAAGGTACCGTCCTTGTCGAAGTGAATCATGACAAGAAAGGCAAAAAGCCTTCATCAAGTCTATTAACAATACTAAAACACCCTTCAGTGTTCATTTGAGTGGCATCCAAATGTCACTGAAAAGGATAATGTAACATTAAAAGAAAATGTCTCTTGTAACCCTCCAGCTGGCACTGAGCATGACCTGAAGACAAAAATCTGCAGCAACACTTCACTTTGAAGAAGAATAGTTAATTAACTTTGTTAGTGAAATGCACAAAATGAGATGAAAATACATAAAAGTTCAGAACCTCTTTATACCTGTTTTTGACTGGTTGCAGTCATAGACTAAAAAATAATGGATGTAGCCACCGAGATGTCACCCATTGGTTTGTGGACTCCTATTTTGAAGCCTTGAATTTGCATTTTGACTGTCACCATCTTGGATTTTTGGAGCCAGAAGTGACCATATTTCGACAAGGGTATTGAGCTAACCCTAACACGAGCTGCCTGCTTGGTTAGCACGGTGCATTTACAGTCTACAGTTAGCTGTGACAATGCTAATGCTAATTTTTGCTAGTGAAAAACTGGCTTAAAACCATTAAAACAAAATGTACTTAATGGAAAAACTGAACATCCCTCAGAGGCTCTTTTAGTACAAACACTGAACAGGACTTTTAGGCAACCAAAATGTTACAATTAACTTTCATGAACTGACAACACACTGAAATAGCGACGGCTACAGCTATGCCTATACTGTGAATCTGGGGTTACGTTATGGTTATGTTACCTAACCAACGTTGTCGCTGTGGTAGACACTTGTCAATCACAATGTAGACACACCCTAAAGCATGCTCTGCTTTATTGTCTATTTTACCCTAAATGGAAACATAATTTACAAAATGAACATCATGCTGTATTGAAGAAGACTTAAAACTATCGATTGAGACCATAAACTCATTAGGAAACTGTTTACTGAAGTAATAAATCAGGTGAGAAGTAGAATAATTTTCTCATAGACTTCTGTATAATCAGACTTCTTTTTGGAACCAGTGGAGTCGCCCCCATTAGAGAGAATGCAGGTTTAAGTCACTTCCATATTGGCTTCACTTTTCAGACCCGGAGCTACCTGCTTGGTTGCAGCATATCTGGATGTCACAAACATAATATTTTTACATTTAAATTTGGCAAACAAAATGCAAATCACAAATGTGTCTCCATCAACTACCCATATGCAAATATGTATTTAAGGATGACTGACAAGTGTCATGGCAAAGGTAGTACTAGTTTTTGGGCTTTCTAGTGGATTAAAGGAGTAGAATAGACAGAAAAGAATATAATATATCTTTATTGTCCACCAGGGCGGAAAATTGTCTTTGGCTCACCAAAACATGAAGACGTACTATGCATGATTCTTACACAAAAGAGATACAGTAGCAAAGCAGTCAGTATAACAAACACAGAGACAAGGTCACATTACACATTAAAAACAGTTCATGTCATGTCTGTGGCTTAATTCTCATCAGTCACTTTGGGATGAAGGACTTTTTAAATACATTTTTGTTGCCAGAGGCACTCTATAGCGCCTCCCGGAGCTCAAAGGCTCAAACTGGCTGAATAGAGGACAGGAGCTATCTGCTATGATACTCCTCACTTTTTTCCTTGTCCTTTCCATAAAAAGTTTAAACAAGGATTTTGAGGGTTTGTCAATTATTCTACTCACCATTAGGACAATCCTGGAAAGTTTATTCTTAGATCCACAGTTTAAGTGACTGTAACCAGGCAGGAAGATGAAAAATTAAAACATTCTCAACAAGAGTTTTGTATATTAGTTCTAAAATTTGCTGACTAACACCAAAGCCACTGAGTCTTCTGAGAAGATATAGATGAAAATATACTCTGTATTTTCAGAGACGCTCTAAGTTAAGGGCTCAGCATGGTCCTTGCTGTGGTTGTGTGAGCACTGTCTGCAACGATTATTATGTACATACTTATGCAAGCTATGCTTTTGTCTGTGTGGGAGTTGCCATTGCTGTCCTAGTGAAAACTTTAAAAGTTTGTTGGCTTTCTAATTGCTGCTTGTTTTGGGAGGAGACGGAAATAGGTGGTATCCCAGACCAACGCGGCAATCATCAACAAAGAGCTGTGCACCACTGTAAATTTATTTCACTTGCAACATTAAATGAGATTTTAATGACAGTGCCCTTATAAGTGTAGTAATGATGGAGATGAGTTCATCAGCACAGACTTAAACCTCTTTAATAAAAAGGTCTTCTCTGCTCACATGTACCTGTGCTGTTCTACATTTTCTTAGCCTTTGTTTTTTTTGTTTTTGCTGTAACTTCTCTGCTCAATGCCACTATAGTCTTTGAAACAAAAACTGACCGATGTGCACAAAGTAAATGACACACATGCAGAATGAGATTTACGTATCATACTTAATTATTATTATTTAAATGTTAGCAATGTCAGACAGTTCCATTGCAGTATGTCATCACCACCTCTTGTTCTAAGCCATCCTAAAGTGAATTCATACTTCAGCTAACAGCCGCTTTGTGGATAGACCTTGATGGTGTTCTCCACACGACCTTACATCATTGAGATCAGAGTGTCAGACTCAAAGTGTGTAATGTGTGTACACAGAACAAACCCCTATAACCCTCTGTGCATTCTCCATTGAGTTTCTCCATACCAGTTTGTGCATTTTTTGCTTGTGTGTTTACTCACTGTATGTGTGTACCACCTTCTGCATTGCTCGCATTCATGAATGTATACAAGATGTACACACGTTCTGAAATGGGTTTGATGTCTGAAATTGCAAATAATGTGCACAAAAAGTGTGAGCGAATCTGTTTCTGCAGCTGGAAAGGATTATATGTAGAAGACAAGAGTAGTAGCAGTTTGACACTGAGATGGCTTTTGGGTTGAAAGATGGACCAATACAGTACATTTGCAGAATATGCATGTGCACTATGTTTTTACTGTGTGTGTGTGTGTGTGTGTGTGTGTGTGTGTGTGTGTGTGGTTTGCACATTTTCTGGTGTGTGTAAATATAGACCACCATGTTCTCCCAGTGTGTAACATGTTTGCACCTGTGTGTGTCCATACAGTAAAGTATGTCTGCCACCTTGTGCGTCTGCTGTACTGTATCTATGTGCTCTTCACCTCATGTGTTGCCTGTGTGTGTGTGGGTGTGTTTGCCACTTAGTGTGAGTGAGAGCGGAGTGGCGCTGAGATGGCAGCTGGCGAGGCTAATCCCTGTACGTGAGGGACGCGGCCCAGCCCCCGGTGTCACCCAGACCTGCCAGGCCTGACGGAGGTGCATTCAGCCCGGCCGCTTAGTGTCAGTCGTCCCCTGTCACTCAGTCCCATAATCACCCACATGACTGACAGACAGGCCTTTCCCTTTGATGGTGCAGGGGATTTTAGAGGAGAGCCACAGAGCTTCAGCGATGATCCGCCACTGTGTGTGTATGAACGGGGATGTTTGTGTGTGTGTGTGTGTATGTGTATGTGTGTGTGTATGAGTGTGGGTGCCACCGGGAGGCCTGCTTTTTCATAGGGGTGTAAGATGATGATTCTGATCCAGCTTAATGATGAAGATGAAGATGATGTTGGTGAAGATGATGATGGTGATTACCTTGGTAGCAAAGTGTGCCAAAGATGTGTGATGCAAACGGATCAGTGGGGCAGCCACTGTGCTAAGGCAAAGCCAGAGGGACCAAAGGAGACAGCAACACAAAGCCATGGATTTACTCTGTGTGTGTGTGTGTGTGTGTGTGTGTGTGTCTGTGAGGAGAAGGGAGAGACTGTGTGAGTGTTTAACAGTGTCACACACTCATGCACACGCTTCACATTTGAAGCGGGAAAATCTGAAATACACATGTAATCGCACGATTATGATAATACACATCAAGTGTCATCTTAGTTGATATTCTGCATGTGACAGTGCGTCGTGTTTGAGTGTGGCGCTATCAACTGCGACGTTGTTGGTAAAAATCCTGTTGGGCCTCTGACAGTTTAGATTCTTATTGACTCTGAAAATACAGTGACAGTTTGCATGCGTGTGTGCGTGTGTGTATAGAGTTCTTGCTCTTGCTGATGTGCTAGTTCAGTGTTGTGTGTGTGTGGATAGATTGAGCAGTCATAATTCACAACTGTAGAATAAAACGTTGCATTTCTACGGATCCTCTTTGTGAACAACAGGTATCCTGCGCCAAGCTGCACTGTGTAAATTGAATCAATCCAATCCCCCAAATATTGAAGTAAGGTAGTATTACTGGGATTAGTAACTGTGAGGTAATTTATGACAGAGGCCCCGAGACTTGTGAACACAGTACAAGAGCTGGTCAGTTTACTTTGTGTATAAATTGATAATTGTACTTTCTGATATAATGCGCCCTCATGATGTTGTATAGCTACAGATAATACTGCCGTATTTCAAATTTCCTTTTAAGGGGTGAGTTAAGTATTTTGAATTAATGAATAATTACTGAATTTCAAATGGTAATCCCTTAGTCTGCTTGTGACTGAAAAAATAATTACATTACTATTACTCAGTAATGTGTTTCTGCTGAACACAGGTAGTAGTGACTATGCATAAGCCAGTGAATAAAGGAAGTCCACTCCCTTTATTTAAAGAGCAAAAGCAAGCTAGGGTTCAAAATTAAAACAGAGTTTGATTACAGTTGTGTTTACTGAGGACCTGCCACGGCCGTATAAGCATCTCTTTGTCTGTCTGCGTGTTACATTGTCCCGAGCAGTAATTGCTTAAAGCAAGACGCATTCTGTTGAGTGGACACCGCGTAAATGAAAATATGTTTTCATCCTGTTTTCAATCACAGAGTGAAACAGACAATTAATGGTCTCTTAATCCCTGGACACACATCCATGTCTCCAACTCCCTGCTCTGACAACAAGGCCAATAAAAACCTACAAAAATAAATTCCCTGATGTTTTCCTTTTACCAATTTCTCCTGTTTTTTTTTTTTTTCCTTCTTCTCGTCTTTACCTCCTCTATTTCCAATCTTGAACTCATGAGTTTTCTCTGATAGTGATCCTGTTAAATTAAGTGCCTGGGCTTTATCCAGTGCCCTCTCACCGTCACTCCTTTAATTTAGTCATTATAATTAACCATTAACTGGTGTCAGTTTCTGGGCCACTAACAGGCCCACTCAGTTCTGCTTGTCTGCATTATCACAGTTTGGGGGAGAAAGTAAATTATAATGAAGGGCTATATAGTCCAATTACTGATAAAAGCAGCCAAGTGCGCTCCTTGTAATTAGGTGCCAGTATCCCTCCCTCCTTCTCTCTCGCTTTCTCTCTCCCTTTCTCGGAGTGACACGTCGGAAGGGAATATATGCTTAATAGCTATTTTTATTACTGTTAACCTCCTACTCATGTTCTTAACCCAGCGACTTTCAATCAAGGAGACAAGGGGATGCCACAGAGAGACCTTATCTCACAAACAATTATTTTATGTACTCCACATGCCTGTTAAACAAAGTTAACTGATAGAAGTGGGAGTGCCGAGGTGAGGAAAGGGAAGCAGGCAAAGAAAAGCAAAGAAGAAGAGGAGGGAAGGAAAGGGAAGCTAGGAAGGAGTGAAGGATTGTAGGACAGCGAGAGGAAACAGGCAGCAGCGTATCCTTCTGTTCCCACTCTAATGGGATGGAGCGGAGCTGTCTCTTGTAGCTGGGTCGTGTAGTTCCCCACCAGAGCACTTACAAGTCAGGGCTGGTAATTAAACTGTACGATCAGCTCTTCCCATTCCTTTTTTTCCCCCTCCCTCTCTTCTTTTCTTTTCCAGTCTGACCGCATGGGTACGTTCTCCCCTTTCTCTCTCTTGTCAGGTGAGACAACATGCTTCGGAAACACGTGAATTAAGAGGAGCGATGGGCAGAGACGAAGAAAGGAAGACCAAATTAAGGCTACTTGAATGAGGATGGTTTTGGAGTTGGAGAGGAGGGATGGCTTTTGAATGCAGCCTTAATTCAAAAGACTGGACACAAGGGTTTTTTTCATACATGAGTGAACTGTGTGGAAAAGTAACTTAAACTACGGTGTAACATTATTCCTCAAGGCCTCTCATTCATCAGTGCAGCAGCTCACTGGGCCAGATTTACCGAGGCTTTTTATCCAACAGGTGCAGCAGTCTGGAATCAATGTTTATGTGTCATGTTAGTGAGTGTTTGCAACATACATCCCTCAACACATTCTCACTCCCAACTCATCACATACAGATGAGGATGATTGGTAGAACGGGTTGCTCTCCTTACTACAAATGCATTCAGGGGAGAATTGGTTGAGTATGTAATCCACTGGACTTAATGAGGTCACACAACTAGTCACAGTCAGTTTTGTGTGAAATACTAAAAAAAACAGGCATAATCTACATGAGCCACAAGGACAGGTGATGAGAGGGGCCGGGAGGATTATATAGAGTATAGATTACATAGAGAGGGCTGCGCTGAATCAGTTAAAATAAATACACAAATCTAAGTTTCATTGTATAGAAAAGAATAAAATAATTATCAAGTTATTTTGTAAAAGAAAATGAACAGACGGTGAGCTGCTTGACCTGCTCCATCTCTCCCCACCAGTTGAGGTAGCGTCTATTTATTTCCCACCTTTTCTGCTTCTTATTACATCTCTTTAACATTTCTCTTTGTTCGCTGCATAATTAAATATAAAGATTGTAATATTGTAATAGTTCTCTCTCAGTGGTTGTATTTCTTTGACAAATCCATCCACTGACGTGCATCTTTGAGCTCTCCCTCGGAATACATCTGGAGGTCAGTCCAGGAGCTAACTGTATAATGAGCTGATTCCTTAACTGAATGCAGGCGGATTGCGGCGGCACATTTAATCATAAGTGTTGTGCACATTTGCGCTGCACTGTTTTCCCAGTAATCTGTGTCATTGTGTTTTATCTTCAAAAGTTCAACTCCGTGACAGCGCAGGCTGTATGTCGGTTCGTCTGTGTTGTTCTGTTTTTATAGATGTTATCTCAAGAAAAAAAGCATCTGTGTGCAATTATCTATAATATCCAGGAGAGCATTTAACAGATGTCAGTCTTCAGCATTAACACAAGCACAGTATTGTCTATGTTCACTACTGTAGTGTGAAAACTGAGCTTTGAAAAAACTGCTCTCAGTTGAGATTCAGATTGCGATTACTTAAAACAATGTAGATTTATGGTTTATAGAAGAATTTAAAATTCACTTTAGGTCTAATCAACATTAATTTATGTCAGGTCGTGCGAGTGAGGTTATTTCATTAAAGGATTTAGTGATGGATTTACAGTATGATTGAGATGCTTGTGACCAACTCTATATGCCTTTTATCAGTAACAGTGCACGCAGGCCCCGAGCTGTGGTGCACCTGTCTGTACAGATGCTGCACGCTCTGCAGCAGGGAGTGTGTTTTGTGAAGGCATTGTTTTCTGGAAGTTTGGTGGCGACAGACGATGGATTAAACGATGAATAAGTGATTTATTAGCTGCCGCTGTCACGCTGGTTAGATGGATTACTACAAGCCACCTCTGACCCCACTTACCAGCCCTGTGTCTCACCGCAGAGGTGTGTGTGTGTGCGTGTTTGTTTGTGTGTGTGTAGGTGGGTGCGCTGGCCAGCTGTAATCTTGTGACAGGATGAGACTAGTTGATCAATGGCCTAATGAACACTGTATTTCATTGGGCCAATGAAGTGAGTGGTGCTAGCCAGCCACAGCGGCACGGCCACGGGTTTGCGCTCAGGACCGAGGAGAGAAGTGATTTCTCCTTAAACACAAACACTTTCACATTTTGTTTAACAGCTGTGGTTTCACAGCTGTGTCGGCACAAATGTTAAGAAAAAAGACAAGTGGTTGAAGTTTTGTGCATTATGATATATTTCAATTTACTTAGATGAGAAGCTTGGACGTTGTGGGTGTAAACTGAACTTAATTGCGATGTCCATATACAGAAATAACTAGTCATGCAGAGAATTTCAGGTTCATTACAGATGAGGAAAAGAAAGGGGAAGACTGTGCACTTTCAGTGGGGGTAGACAAAATAACGAGAACACTTAAAAATAAAATGCAATCCAATGTAAAATTATTAGAGGTTTAAAAGAATAAATGACTGGACAGTAGAGTTGAATCAGCACCTGTCTGACATTACGAAAATGAACATAACAACCTCCACGAAGGTGTTTTATATTGCATGGCTATAACTGTTCTCACATCACGTGTTGTCTGCATTTAAGTGCTTCATCCTCTCTTAGGATCTCTAGTCTCTTCTCTCTCTGTGTGTGAATAGTAGCCTTGCCTCTCGTGTGTGTATGCGTAGTCTATTGTTTTCTCAGGTCTTTGCGGTGCAGAGGTTTTGTGGTCCAGATCCCACTGTACCAGTCCTTGGTGGCCCCTTGAAGTTGCTTGACATCTTCTTTGATTCATATTTTTCATATGTTTGTACTGTATTTATCTAATATTGTCATTCTGTTACTGCATATTGTAAATTTACCTTGCTCTTCCTGATATTCCTCCATTTTCCCCAAAAAGTTCTTTTTGTTTGTTTTGTTTGTGTATGTGTGTGTGTGTGTGTGTGTGTGTGTGTGTGTGTGTGTGAGCATACGCACGTGTGTGTGTGTGTGTATTTTTTCCTTATTAATTTTATTTTTTATTTTATTTATCTAATTTAACTTAAAGATGTGTTATTTTGTTTACTCCCTGTGGTCTTTAACCCATGAGTGGCTATTTTCATTTTATTTTTGTGCATTTTGTCACTGATTATCTGTATAAATCTTAGTTTAGCAATATGCTAAACTACTCTTGATCACATTCACTTATATTTGGATTTTTTATATGTGCATTATCTAGACATTAATATTATTACAGTATTATTATCATCACATATAATCCTTAAAGATGTGTAAAACTGAAATGTCTTGAATATATCATTCAAAATTGTTTTTGCACCATTTTGTTATTAGCACTGTTGCTTAAAAAATACCAGTTAAACTTACCATATACAGTACATATTTACATACATGTCTTTAATAATGTTACATGTCATCCATAATCACATGAATTATACAGAGAAAATAAGGAGCTTGTGCTTACTCATATCAGGTGAATAAAATGAGAAATTGATAGAAATGCAAGAGAAAGAACTCAGACTAAAACAAAACTAAAAACATTAGATGTATCTTATTACTGCGCCCCTCTCTCCTCCTCACACACACACACACACACTCACACACACACACTCAGTTCCTCTCATTCCTCCCATTGTCACCCGCTTTGATGAGCTTTTGCAATAAAATGCAAAACAAAAAGGATAGGGGGGGGGCTTTTTGCACCTTGACGGGTGCTGACTTTGTTATGAGATCTGTAATAAAGGAAAGTAATATGCTTTAAACATTAAATAAGACTTTAATTGTCGCCACCATGAAAAACGCGCCTTTCCAAGGATGTAATTGAATGTCCCCATTGCATTGGGGGAATTAAAATAGGTCATTTTATGTGTTGCTTTATTTTTGATTGAATCTGCTCTTAAGTGGTTTAGACAGTGGAATTATCCGTTTTTTTAGATGCCTTGTGGAGTGCTCTGTGACTGAGAATTGAAAGGAGACAGAGAGAGGGAGGAGGAGAGAATGAGAGAGGCAAAAGTGGGAGAAAGAGAGAGAGACAGATGGAGGCAAGAGAGAGACGGGGATGGAGGAGGGGAGGAGATGACAGAGACAAATGCCTCTGCATTGACAGCTGTCCTCCATTTTCTCACAGACAGACATACAAATGAGGACCACAAATCAAACGAATCCCTGTAAGATTAATCCTGGGCCCCGGCAGGCACGCAGGCAGGAATTGGCAGGACTGTGGACTGATGGAAGCGGATGGATCTTTCGACTTTGATAAACTGTATCAATACCAAACACTTTAGGATCAGATATTAAAGGAATCGGCATTTGCTCGTATGGGAAGAAATGACGGTGTGTGCTGGCTGATTTGCAAACACACATTACAGCATCACAATGTCACAGTACAGCTGAGGTTTACATTTTACTGGCACAGCAGGGCTTTTCTGGGGAAATCTGAAGGTGTTTTACTGTGTTAGACTTTGTTCTGAAAGCGAAATGCTGATATATTAGCTGTAGTGTTTGTTCACAGGGTTTTGAGGTTAGGGTTTTTGTAGTTTGTGGAGATTCAGCAAATGGCCAAGTGATACTAATCAAAACCTGATATTTGATGATTACAATAGGACAGTAACACTGTTTGGTTGACTAGTGATCTCTGGGTATATCTGCTTTGCATGAAATGTGAAGACAAAATAAATCTTAAACCTGAATCTGGAGGGTCATCCAAGTGCATTTTTTATGGCACTGAAATCTCATTACTTTTTAAAAGGGGATCTTAAAGCTTAAATACTCTCAATGCAACTGTCAAGTGAATATGCAAGCTATTTGTTTGTATATGTGGATTCATTCCACACATGTGCAGTCTGTGTGTTTCAATGAGTACGGCCAGTGTTGTCATTAATATTGCCAAGAATGTTTTTCCATGAGCCAAAAATTTTCAAAAATCTATGACCTTCACGGCAACTCTGTCTCAGAGAAGTTAAGTTTGTTTGTTTTCCCATTTTCATGGATGCCTGGATTCACATTATGTTGTAGTGAAGGAAGTGCCACACTTTTGTACTGCACTGAAGTCATATGGAGGTGATTGGGGTGGATGGTGGACATACAAAGCGCTAGACTTTTACAGTCCTGTGTGTGGTTTGGTTTTGGCAACAAAAGTTTAGGAAGTGTAGGAAAAGGGGTTACGGTTAGGGTTAGGGTTAGGGTCATGGTTTTGGTTAAATGTCAATACAGTAAACATGTCTTGTATTTAACCATGACCATGATCTTTCTCTAATCTTAACTATGTGCTTTGAGTGCATAAATGTCATAGTAACTGTGATGAGATATTGTATTGCAAGAGCAGATACTGTGCGGAAGACAAATAAAATAAGCTGATATGATTAAAATGTTTCCTCAGTATGTTGATAAAAATGTAATTCAGGTAACATCACCTTTCTCAATTAACATATTTGTTTGCGGCAAAATGGGTTTCCAAAAAGCATGTGGTCCTGTACATATGACTTTTAGCATCTACATATGTGGATATCCAGTCAGATTTGTAGGCATGTACAGTTAGTGTAGTCATACATTTTGTCAAAATGTTTTAAGAAGTATACATCTTTTCAAAAATATTTTAAGATCTATATGACCCTCAGAAATATACAACCTTCACAGATGACATGACCCTCACAGATGCTCATGGTTACACAGAGGTGGAAAGTATGGTGCTTCCATCTAGAGCATCACATGAGGCCTGTATTGTGTTCTGGGGTAACAAATGAGTGGTGTAATAGTGAAAAGAGGAATGGAGGGATGTGCAATAGTGAACACTAAGGAGTCCTGATGGGAATCAGATGCAAGACTCAACATCAGTTCAGTAGAGGATGAAGAGCAGTCACACTTCCTCCTGTGGCTCATTATTGATCTTATGAAAGCCAACTATTTTTACTGTATTTTTACAGTAAACAATACCAGTTACAGTCAACCTTCATTAGGGAGAAACCTGAGATCATTTTGGACCCCTGCGTCAGAATGTCTCACTGTTTGATTTCACTTACAGTATCACTTGATGTAGTGACCTACATTCCCAACAGAATCACACCAGATAGGTTTCAAAACACCCTTTGTTTTGGTCTATTTTGGTTGCATTTCCAACAGCTTCAGATCAGCAATGCTTCAGAACCGCATGCTTTTCAGTGGTGAAGGTAATGATGATGTAATATTTCTTATATCACACAGTTTCGTTTCTTATCATTGATAAATTTGGACACTGACAATGGCTGTTGATACTTACTGTACTGTTAATTTGGTGGAATTAATAGCTGAAGACAGACATTGGTTATTTATGTGTGAAATACAACTTGGCTGGTATGATTGGGTGACATAACAACAGTTGTTAATATGGGAGATCACTGTTCGCTTCCTGTTTGCGACAGTCAACATTGGTTTTAGTAATCATGGCCATGACTGTTCCCTAATCTTAACAAAATAATAATAAAAAATCATAACCTAAACCTTACTACACCTTACCCAAAGCTGTGTCCTTGATTGTGTCCTTGATCCCCAGATTGATTCGGGGTTCAGGTTAGAGAGCGCTTCTGTGTCATTCTGGAGTGCAACTACAAATGACGTATTTTGCTGTTTATATCGAGTTTCTTTCTCTGAACTTAACCCTGTGTTCTAATAGTCTAAACTTAACCACACATGGGACTGAGGTCATGAACCTTGCTGTCTGGCATCAAAGCCAAAAAAACAATTTAATTGCATATAAATGTCATTTCTAGGAAACAGTATTAACATTTTGCTGCAAAATCTCCCACGAGTGTTCAGTTGGGTTTTGATCTGATGGTTGTGAATGTTGACATCATTTTCAAACTCTTCAAACCACTCATGTCCTGTATGGAAGCATCCACATTTGTTGTTTCTTCATCCATTTTTTCAGGTTTTTCCATTAATTTGTTACTAGTTTGCATATGTGTTACAATTTTCTTTTGTTATGTTTTTTTTAATGCAGGTCAAGTTAGATTTTTTGATTAGATTGATTAGATTATGATTTGTTTGATATTAGTTAAGAACGGCTGATTTGGTTTGGTTGATATTGCTGCATTTTTGTTGAGTTTTTAATATTTTAAAGGCGCAGAAACACTGACATTGAAACTAAATACTGTACTCATCAGTGCTAATTGCAACATCAGCTCTAGAATTCCTGACAGTGCAACATTGTTTTGGTGATAAACACTGACCCATTTAATAGCAGTGTATTAACTGATATTCATGTTTTGTTTTAGCCAGGTTTCCCTGTTCAACTCCCTCCTAAATGACAAAGCACTCCAGATTAGGCTTCCTCTCTGTAATGTTTGATGAATGCTGGTGTTGAACTGTAGAAAAAGCCTCATTACGAGACACTTATAGATTACCCAGGGTGTCACACTGGGGGATAGGTTGTGGGTGTGAGGGTTTGTCTGTGAAGAGGAGGAGAAACAATGAGACTAGATCCTGCTCTCTCTCTCTCTCTCTCCACCCTCCTCATGCTCTTCTCTCTCTCAAATGGATAATTCTGGTGATGCTTGTGACAGGCCGAGGTTTAGATTTTGATTTATGTTCTTCCAAAGCTAAAATCAAAGAATCCATCTAGTGCTATTTTATGGCAGTTGGGATGATGAATGGGCCAGTCTCTGGGCCAAAGCAAGCTGCTGTGTCTTTGCCCCGGATTTTAATTGCTAAAGTAGCCAGTCATTGCTCAGGATTCAAGACGCAATGAGAGGGAGACACTCTCACTCTGTACACTCTCCCACTGTCTGTCTCTCCTCTCTCTGTCTCTCTAACTCTTTCTGTGTCATTCTTTACCTCTTTTATCCGTTTAACAATCTGTCCGTCCCTCCCTTCTCTCCAAAATGCTGAGGAGATGGCTGCTTTGAAAAGAAAATTTAATCTAGTTTACACTAACTCACTGCTAAATCATTCATAACCTGGCCATAGGGATCTGCTGTTACAAGTATAACTAATGGCTCACGTAATGGGCCTAACTTTGAAGTGTAAATTCCACATGTATATTTAATGTATGGAAATGCCATCTTTAAGCAAAATGGCAGATAAGAGTTTGATTCCTTATTTTAGCGTTCGAAAAAAGTGTTCATGAGTTTGGGTTTTTCATCTTTTTAGGGGGGAATAATAAAGTGTGCATTGCCTTTATCCTACTTTCTGGAAAAAGCAGACTTTTTTTTTCAAAGCTCCAATAAATAACCGATAAATAAATAAACAAATAGATAGATAAAAATTACTTAACGACACATTCCCACGACTCATAAAGCTGATAAACACATGTAAATAAAATCAGATGCTTGCACATCTATTGATGGAGGAAAACATCTTTCGTCCTGCCCCCTCATCCGCCCCTCCTTGTGCACTAATACATCCCATCCCTATGAAAGAGAGAGAGAGAGCGGGGGGGGGGGGGGGGGGGGGGGTAGTTATAGGGAGCATCATTGCTTTTCAAACACCACCAGAATCAATGATGCAAATTAGAAAAACAAGCAGGCAATAAATTCTTTCACATCTGCGGAGCCCAGCGAGAATTTTTAATAATTTTTAATAAAGCATAATTGTAGTTTGTACCACTGAATAATTTAATCACATGAAAATATGGAGCAAGGAGGGGGAAAGAAAGTATACACATCAAAAAAAAAAAAAAAAAAAAAAAAACTCCCCTCCACTGCATCCTCCTACAAGTCCACAAAGTGTTTGTGAGTGTTTGCATATTTGCAAGATATTCCTGTTTCATCTGAGTGTCACTGGACCAGATTTGCTCACAAATGCATAAAAAAAGGTTGGTAACAGAACCTAGTCTGATGATATTCTGTTGGAAAATTAGTTTAAGTAACCTTTGTCATATTTTTGATCCACAGTCTTCCCACCAAATGTTTTAACATTTTATTAAAATTCTGTTTATTCTATTTTTACCTACAACATGTCTGGAAGAGGGATCCCTTCTTTTTTTTTTCTTCTTTTGTAGAAAACATATATAATGAAAAAAGGTTTTGTGCACACTGCAAAGCCCTTTACACTTATATGTATACCATGAGCCTTTAGAGATCAGGGTTTTTTTATTTTTAAATAATATTTCTTGCAAAGTATTCATAACATTGTACTAACCTTTTTTTAATCTTTTTTTATTTGTTTTTTTCCAATCAATTCATTGATATCTTTCAACAATGCCTTTTATACTCTATGTCTACATATTGTACCATACTACATGTACGCTGCTCCATGTCTGAAACTTATCGAATACTAATCAGTAAGCCAATAAGAAATCAGTTACCGTCTTGTGGTCACTGCAACATGGTTGTGTGCACTGCACAGTAATCTGACCATGCTACTGTATATGACCTCTGAGCTGCCGTTGTCATATTCATTCTTCAACTCTGCTGCTGAAATATTTTATTAAGCACAAAAATATCATTCTCATCAGATACTTTGGCTCTGCAAAGACTCTATAAACTATTTTCAGAAAAAAACATTATGAAACAGTGATTTTCAACTATTTGACCTTCTGACACCAGAAAAAAAAGAACAAAAACAAACAAGCAAATTAGAATTTGGGAAGGACTTCAGAGCCTAACTAGATGTGACTTAACCAAAAAATGGTACAAACTATCACTCATACTCACTTTATTTATGCTGTTTTGGCCCTTAGACCTTTTCTTTCATAGTCAGTTGAAGACTTACTGGAGTGAAAGTGCAGTAAAGCTTAACTAAACAAAATATTTCATAAATTATATAATAAATTAGATGGGGTGTAACATGGGTGAAACTGGTGTTTTAGGACTATAAAAATGTATAAAATTGACTTACATGTGATGGTTAGGTAATTTATTACTTCAACTTATTTATAATAAGAGCTGAAATATTCACTTTCTCATACTGTGTGGAATTTGCTTTAGAATTACTGTCAGTCTGTAAACACATCCAGTGTGTGTGAACATGGTATGCTTGTTTGCATACCACTGTATCTTGACTTAAAGTGATGGACCCTGCATATGGATGACAGCGTCGCTGACCATCGGTCTGACATGAGAAAAAAACTAACAGCCATCGTGTGTGTGTGTGTGTGTGTGTGTACATGCAGGAGGGGAGAGGAGAAGAGGAGGAGGAGGAGGAGAGAGAGCCTCAGGTGAAACACAGGCCTGTCTGTAATTTATAACCATGACATGGGAGCCAAGTTTCTCTAAATGAGGCATTCAGATAGCCAAACCAGTCATTTATCCTGATGATTAATACAAATGATATTCGTAATAATAAATATCGCCGCCTCGCAGTGCGTAAAGCAGCAGGAGCAAGAGGAGAGAGACAGAGAGAGGGGGAGAGAGACCGTCCCAGTGTTTATTGTGTGGTGATCATGGAGGCAACTCTCATCAAGTTGTGTTTCAGGAAAAAGGATCGGGATGAAAATCAGTTCATTTGTAAGAAACAAGCCAGGCATTGTGACACCAGGTGACATTTTCATATAAAGTTGATGCAAATTGATAGGTCGTTTGTCGTAAAGTGGTCTTTGGAGATTTTATGCTGCACCCACAGTGCAAAATCTACAAACAGTGAATGCAAAGCTTCAGAGATGGAGGGAAAAAACAACCACATTTATGTAAGTAAATGAAATGAAAACAAACTAAATGTAGGAAGTTAATGACATGTAAATAATTGCTACACTCACATTTGTCTTCCATTGAGACGAGACTGATGAAGGTTGCGGAAAATGTGTATATAACTTGCATCAATTTTATGTAAACATATGAAGGCAGGCAGGTGTGCTTTGTGCTCTGCAATGACTAAACCGTGTACATGGATACTTAATTTGTACCCCTGAATCAATAATTTGTGCCAGGACCTAACAGAATGTAATGTTAAACAGTCATTTAAGCATGTGTTTAAGGAATGTCAAAGATAACACAACTTTGTTTAACAGGCAAAATATGAAGAGTCTGTCAAAATCAAAACAAAGCTACATCAACTCAAGTGGCTTATTTTGATTAGACCGGCCGTGGCCTGACAACTCTCACTGCTTATTTTACACTGAATTCCGCTATATTGACTAAGTGTGTGCCTCTATCATTAAGGGTAATACATGAGAGACACAAACTGGAGCTAATGTGCTGCTGACTGATAGCGGCCAAAACTCACTAGTGCCACAAAATAGGAGAATAAAGAAGAACATCTGATTCTAAAGCTCTCAATGTGAAGTAATGAATTCAGTGTTAACTAACACCAACCTATAAAATCAGTTCCTTCTCTGACAGTGACCTGACATTAATTAGAGAGCCCAAATTAATAATGTGAGTGCACAATTTACTAATATGTTGGCTTAAATATTTTTCCCGTCCATGATGGGCTCCATATGAACCCCGTTTAAGGCAGATTTAATGAAATCTGCCCTAAAAAGAAGGCTGTAACACAACATATGATAAGCGACCATAACAGCTCCACCTCAGAGCTGAATCACTATCCTCTCTATCTAACTCACATATTAATCTTTTGGTTGTCTTTGGTTATACATGGACTCACACTCCCCTCTCTCTCTCGCTTTCCTTATGTCTTTAAAATAGTTATTTCCCACTTCAAACCTGGTTTCACGCTGATGAATGCAGGGGAGTCGACGAGGGAAGAAAATAGAGCGATGCTTCTAGGAATCAACATAAAGACTCAGTTCATCTGGAAGAAACAGAGAGAGACAGAGAGGGAGAGGGAGACAGTGCGGGCCGATGTCAGTGGCTGATAAAGTTTATGCCTTCCTGTCATTTAGCTGAAAGTAAACAGGCGCTGCGGCCTAACATGACATCACTAAGTAGGTTAAGTGTAGTCCCGCGTGGCCATCGATCATAACAGAATCTAGCATATTCTTGCCCCCGCTAGGAGGAGAGGTAAAAGTTTTCCACTGTAGCTGAGATGACATTTAATTTTTCATATCTCCTCCATAGTCCTGGAATGAATTTTGGCAGACCTGATGCAATTTAACAGCTTGGCAGTTTTAAATTGGGCAATGAATCACTGGGACTCAATGGGAGCCCGGCTGCTGCATAATATTTTTTCTGTGTCGAGGGTGGAAGGGTTGAGTAGTCTTTGGACAGTGGACCCCCACCATCTTCAACTCACCCTCGTTCCTCCAGTTTACCTCCCCCTCTTTATGATTTTACGCCTTTTTATAATTTCTCCTTTGTCTTATCCAGCTTTTCATCTGTTGCATCCAGAGTCACAAGGCGCTATAATAATACCATTACAGCCATGCTATGGATAGTTATAGTTTTTACTACAGATATCAGCGTATTCCCTCCAATTTCCATGCCCTTTCTTAAATCTTTTAGTGCGAACAACTTTATAAAAATGCTAAATAATCTCTCATTGCTCTCATTTTTACCCCCTTTAACAGATGACTTGTTGACCTGCTCTTAGATTCCCTAAAATCCTTCACCCTTAACTATTCGCTACTAACAAGTTTTGATTCTCGCTTCGTATCTCTAATCATTTGTCCAAAATGAGCCAACGCTTTGTCCAACCCAAGTGAAACAATTACAGCGTACGGCAAGCTACGAAAGAGCATCAAAACATATTTGTCTCGATAACAAATCTGCTCACAGCGCAATAACAGGCGCAGTAGGCGAGGCTCCTCTCATCTCTCTCCTCTTGGTCCATCACGGAGCCCTCTGACCCCCAGACAAAGAGCACAACACACAATCGCACACCATTACATGCGCACAAGCACCTCAGTTCAACACATAAAAGGCTCTCTGTGTGCTTTTAAAAGGTGAGGAGGTCCAGAGGGCTCGCACCGTATCTGATTTTTGACAAAGAGCACGCTGGGTAGAAATCAATAAAGCGCCAGTGATGGGCCGATGGGTCCCGCCGGTCCTCCCGGAGAGGCGGGCCGCTCAGCTGAGCTGAGCTGCACCCATAATCCTCCTCCTCCTCCTTCTCCTCCTCTTCTACCTCCATCACCCTATCACTCTCTCCCCTTTTCTCTCTCCCTCTCTCTCTCTGTCACTACCTCCCCCCTGCCTGTGTAGCTTTTCCTCCCCTCCAACCCCCTCAAACTGCTTCTCTCCTCCTCCCTCCATCCCTCCACCCCACTAGTCCAGATGAACCCAAACAAGCAAAGAATGGACTGACAACGCTTTTGACACCGGCCGTTTATTAGCCCCACCAAGCGATGTTTAGAGCAAAGAAAGAGAGAGAGATGGGAGGAATAAAAGAGAGAGAGAGAGAGATGTGGAGGTAGTGGGGAGAAAGGGGTGGGGAGGGGGGGGTCGTTCTCACCATTCGGCTGCTTGGCTGAGCAGCAAGGCGTCGCTGGGATGACCACACTGTGGTGTATATGCTGTATGTAGTAACTTCTCTCTCCATCCACCAGCCTGCAGCACATTTGTCAGGGTCATCGTCAGGAAAATTAGTGTTTATTCTTGTAGAAAAAGCTTGTGATGAATTGGTTTATTTATATGCTAAAGAATTTCGCGCCCACCTTCGACCATCTTTCTTTTTTTTCTTTCTTTCTGTCTCTTCTCACTTTCACATCCCCTTCCTTTTTGTTTTTCTTTTACCAAGGAGGTAGAAGGGATCATTTCAAGTTGCAGCATGCATATAGTATGTAAACAGCAGCATGTGCCATGTTGGCTGTTAGTACTTCACCAGAACAAGAAAAGCATGTGTACCCCATTAACCCTCGGTAAGGAGGTGTGGTGGGTCTGAGAGGCTGCAAGTCTAGTGTCTCCAAAGTGGTTCAAACTCAAAATTAGTCTTTCTAACAGCAAGTTATCATCCATTATACTGCCCTCAACATAAACTGAGAAATATGACATAGTTAGGTTTGATAATTAAAACATTTTTCAACTTTTAAAGCGTGTTCATCAAAGCACACACTGAATTTTAGACACAGCATGTAGCATACAAAGTCAATGGAAATATGCGCGTTGGTGTGAATAGAAGCATACTTGCACCAGGCAGTGCGAACTGAAGCAAACACACTTCAACACATATTGAAAATGTTTCAAACATTTTCAATATTTTCAAAACATTTGGGCAATATATGAATTTATGAATTTAAAAAAAGGAAAGAGAATGATGCACATGAAAACACAAACCTTCAAGCATTCAGATTGGGCTACCAATACAATATTTCAGATGAAACTGCTCTGTGTCAGTCATTATGCAGCAGTTCCCAACTTATACTGCTTGTGACCTTAATACAAAACAATTTCTATCTCTGATCCCTCATCACATGGTTGATTTCTATGAGTTGTAACTGTTCTAAAAGTTGTAACTTTTGAATAATAGTATTTAATAATGAAAATTAGAGGAAAGTCAGAGAAAAACACCTATTTTTGTGAAGCAGTTTGTTTTCTTCTTTCTTCCCATGTTGAGAAGAACAAGATTACAAGAGGTAAAGGTAAAGTCTGTTTGTGAAGCCTCTCACAGCAATCTAATTTGTCATGTATCATCAGTAAAGATGCAGCAAGAGATTCATTTGAGATTTGTCCATTTAGCACATAAAACAGCCTGAATTTCCACAAATTTAAATGTTTCACGCTATTTCTGAAATTTACCACATCCAGTCTGTCATTTTGTCACCCAAGGATTCTCTCAGGCTAATTAACATCTGTGTGTTTGTCTTATTCTCTTAGAGAATAACAGGGCAATAAAAATATTAACTCATTACTGATTGTGGGACCTCATGGTGTGAAATCTTTGAGAAATGCATCAAAGAAATGTGTCACTCAGTCTGCAAACAACATGAAGTAGAGTGTTGTTTTTATCTTGCACAATGTCCTTTGTTTTGAATTTTCTTCTCAAAGCAGGAGCAACATGCAGATATGAAATGTTAAGGCAGCTGATGAATATGCATAGACTGGCCCTAACTCTACTGTACACTGAAACAGAGTTCATTCCTAACATTCATCAGTCCGTTCGGCTCACTCTGAGAGGTCTGCCTGCCTCGCCGAGCATAACCCCCCCGCCACCCACAATCCCTGCTTTAGACATGTATTAGTCATTATTAAACATAATAATGGCTTTTATAAGTCACCGTTTGCCTCTTTGGTTATGTGAATTATTCAGCCAAAGAGGGAGAGGGAGGGAGAGGAGCGCTGCTCCAGTCAGGTGGGCCTTGCACCTGAGATGGCAGGCGACAGATGAGGCATTTTGTCTGAATTATTTATTTTATTCTCTTCAACTTTTTACAACTGCCACATTGTTTTTTTTTCCCCCCCTTCTTTTTCCACCCACCCCTTCTGCTTCTGTTCCCCCCTCCTCACTCCCCCATCACACACACACACACACACACACACACTCCGTCACACCATCACGTTTATTTCAAGCGGCGTTAATTACGGTTGCACAAGCTGTTAAGCTGTCGTCTGATGATTAACAAAGTCAAGCTCCAGCCCCAGCACCACCACTTACTTCATTCCTGCTTGGCAAATGGAGGGGTGGAACTGGAGTATGTGTAAAAAAAAAAAAAAAAAAAAAATCTGCTTTGTGACAGCCATTGTTAGCACTAACAGTAGGGCTATAAAAGTACAGGGGTCTTTTTTAAATTATTTTATTCTGTCGCAGCAAGCGAACAGACAATATGAATAAACTTAATTTGTGAAATGTCTCCCCTAATTAATTTGAAGGAGGTGGAGGAGGGGTGGAGGTGGTGGGGTGGGGGAAGGGGGTGGTGGGTGGGGGGGTGGGGGGGGGGGGGGGGGTTGTGGGGTGCTCACTCGACGGGCAAAGCATTAAAAGTTAAATCAACAACGCGCTCGTCTTTGAGCTGTGATTCACACAAAGCGATGTAGAAACGCTTGCAGCGATTTGAACATCGGCTGTCAACCCTGGTGGGAGACAACACAGTTTGATGTTTGTCCATGTGTTTATCTGTCTGTGTCTGTGTGTGTGTGTGTGTGTGTGTGTGTGTGTGTGTGTTTGTTGCATGGCTGTAGCGCTGACAGGATGCATCTATACATCAACACGCAGCACATACACAGCACCCCGGAGAATGGTGGACATACACAAACTGTATTAGTATATCCTTTCTTTAATGTCTTTGTCAATTAGTGGACACTGCTGTCAAAGCTGTGTGTGCTCAGTCCCGTCTGTCATAATTAAAAGTGTGGGAAACTGCTTTTGGGTTAAGAGGGGAAGGAAAACACTTCATATAGTTGCAGCTGACAGTTCCTAGAGTGTTATGCTTTTCTTGAGGAGATTCAGTCAGATAGGCTGCTCATTTTGCTACTCCCTGGTTTCAAAGTAGAATTTAAGTATTTACTGTCCCGTAGTAATAATTAACGTATCAATTGTAGCATTGTATGTGTGTATAGTATGTACTATACCTCTTTATGGATGAACAGAGATTTCCAAGATTTAAATACTGTAAGAAAGCAGAAGAAATAAAACTTAAAGAGATTTGTAATTGTACCTAATTAGTGTCATTTAGTGTGTCATTTGCTAAAACCACATGAATCTTCCCATTTCAAGTTTTTCTTTAAGAAAAGCTATACTGTAGGTTTTAATGTGAGAAATATTCAAGCAACCTTAGCTTAACATATTAGCTGACATAGTTATAAACAAGAATATTAGACAAATTAAGATGTCTTCCCTGATAATGGTGCTAAATAAAAAGTCATCCTGAGGGAGACATGAGTGTCTGTACCAGATTTTTTGACGATCCATCCAATAGTTGTCAAGAACTACAAATGTCAACCTCATGGTGATGCTAGATGAAAATTCAGGGGATCGCCAAAGTCAGTAGGATTCATCTCCTGGGGACCATGAATGTCTATACCAAATTTCATAGCAATCCATCCAATAATTCTTGAGATATTTCAGTACCGGTAAATGCCAACCTTTGCTGGCATTTAGAAGAAGTACTGGACACATTCAAATGATGATGGTGCTAGATTAAAAGTGATCACCAAAGTTATTACAAGTCATCCTGAGAAGGACATGAATTTTTTGCAGTAAATTTCTTAGCAAGCCATTTAATAGATGTTGAGATATTTCAGTATGGACCAAAGTGATGGACCGAGCAACCAAACAAACGGTTACCATCCCTTAAGCAACACCGCTAATGTGGCTAAAGGTAACACATTGCCAGTTTTCACTCGTTGCTTCTCTGTGTCATCAGAAGATTATCTGCTCCATGTGATGACATTTAGTGGATATACAGTCCAGTTCAGTTAGTTATCTTTAAACTTCTTAGATGCAGTGACATCCCTGCAGGTCAGCAGATATCAAGGGAGAGATGACTTGGCTCTGCTACAGGTCCTACATGTGTTCATGTCCTCTGGAGGGATAATAAAGGGCAAACGTTAAACAAGCCCTTTTAAAGTGTGTTATTCTTTGCTCTTACTCATAATTTCCATCCTTCTTGCTGAGACTGGTTCCTTTAATTTCTAATTTTAGATTCATTTTAAATGCCGCTGTTGCTCACATGTTGACCATCATTTTCCCATTGCTATCTTCTGCTTGTCTGTATCTGTGTGTAAGTGTGTGCGTGTGTTTGTGTGACAGAGTCACCATCATTGTGGGAGATGATGTTCGGAAATGACACGTTTCCTCACGACTCAGTAGCGTTCAGCGGGACCGCCAATCAGGGATCCGGCGCCGGGATGAGTTGTCGCGATGCGGCGAGACGTCAAGCAGCCACTCCGGTTTGTCGCCTCATCTCCCCTCCTTACTGCCACTTTGTAAAATCACATTACCCTAATGAGAATGGGAGTGGAAAGGCAGTGACAGAGCAGGGATATGGATGGGCCATGTGTCAAAAGTGCTCAGATTTCATCCCTTTCTGCTCTCTTTTTGAACTCAAAAGGCTGGGCCGGGGGTTAGGGTGAGGAGGAGAAGGCTGTAGCCAAGAGCTTGCTGGCTCATTTCGCTGTGTGATATGTCACTGTCAAGGTTGTTGTTGTTCTATTTGTTTTCAGTCTTGTTGTTATGTGCTTCGTCACATATAAAGCTTTATCTCTGCCAAGGAGCTAAGATTGGACGGATGAATGTCCGCTTTGTTTGGAGAATAGAGTTTCAGTCCTATCAAATCTACTTGTAGTTATATAAATATAGTTTAATTAACTATCAGTTTTGCTCTTTCTTGTTTGTATTTTTATTCTGCCATGCTGATTAGGCTGCAGTCTGCTCATTCTCTCTAATACAAACTGTATTCTTTGTTGTGCACACCTGGTGGCAAGTGGGAATTGAGGCAGAAAACTCTGAGACGGATATCTCAAAACCCAACCAAATAAAACCAATACCACTGGAGGTAAGTGAGAAAATACGTTCAAACAACCCTTTAATTTTTTGTCATTTGGTAATATATACTTGTACACACTGAAAAGACTGTGTTAAAAAAAAAGGATTTTAAAACATCATATTATTCTCTCTATGATTGTGAGGTAAGCACTAGAAATATTGAGTTAACTGTTACAAAGTAATCTACCAGGTGTTGCATTATTTGATCGGCCAACGCAGTACTTTACTGGATGACACTGCATTGCATAAAAAGAAAACTATTATTTCTTGATGCTAATGTTGGAACACATATGGGATTTGTGCATTTTATTTTTCAATTTTAATGTTCAATTAGAAAAACGTGTTGCATCATCCTGCCAAAGAGAGTGCCTGTTCACTGTCAGCTACGAACATCAATGAAGCTACTGCAGGTCTAGCCTTTGTATCTGGCTGTTTCTAGCCTTTATTGAAAGAGAGACAACCTTTTACACTCTGCAGAGGTGTTTTTAACTACTCTACGTTTAGTTCATTTTGTGATGACAAACTTAAAATACATGATATTGTCGAGGGATTTATGGTGTATGAATAGGTGAGAGGGGGAGTTGGTCCTACATATGACAGAATTCAGAGGTGAAGAACATTTGAGTTTCTGATTTTGCAATACAGGAGCATTTTTATTCAGAAACATACATTTAATCTTCAGTTACACATGTGAAAAGATAAAGACAACTATACAGCACAGTCCTGTCCACACACACACACACACACACACACACACACACACATAAAACACTCCCAGTACTAGTAGGTAGTTCCTGCAACAGTTTAAACACTGTTTCAGATGCTACACTTTAGACATGACTGAAACTCTGAGAGAAAATGTCCTTATTCAAACCAGCCTCACAACATACAGCAGCAACCTCATCCAGTGTTTGTTTCAGCATCTATCAGGAAAACTAGATCTACTGAATGTAAAGGGCAGGTCAGGGTGGGTCCTGAAGTTAGTTAGTAAGTTAAGTGGACATCAAGGTCATGATCAAGCTTTAGTAGTGAGGCCATGGGCTTGGGCCTACACACACTCAAACACACACGCACACGCACATAGCCAGGGCCTGATTCTGACTGACAGGACAATTTCTCCCACCTCCTCCATTTGGCAATCGACTTTGTAGTAAAATACACTGCTCTCACCCTCATTCTCCTTCACTCTGCCAGTCAGACTCGTAACACAAACGCAGCACACACACAAGCACACACACACACACACAGGCAGGCATGCATGAACTTACAGGGAAGCATATAGACCCCCACACAAGACAGACACATGTTGATGCACACACACGCTGGCTAGCGCACATAGGAAGAAGCAGACATGCAACGCAACAAACCACACATGCAGTTAGGCAACCAAAACACACACTCACATCCTCATGCACTCCCACACACAGAGGGTGTCCCAGTAAAACTGATGGAGGTCTTGGAAGGTGAAAGTTTATGTGCCTCACTAGGCTGATTAGAGGGATGGAGATCTAAAAGTAATTGGCTCCTTTTACTTCCTTCTTCCTGTGGATTTACAAGCTTCTCTGCAAATGACTGGCAGCTTCTTTACTACGGTCAAACACTGAAGGATAAACTCACCCTGGCGGAGTGTGTGTGTGTGAGGGTATTAGTAAGCGTTCGGTGTGTGTGTGTATGTGTGTGTGGATGCTCTGGATGTTTATGTGTGGACAAGCGCACAGTGACTCGTTGAGACTGAAATCAACCTTACAAATGTGACGTGAAGCTTGAGTTCATTTGAGGCTGATTCAAAGTGCCAGTCAGCAGTGTGTGTAGAGTGGCTTCTTCTACACACTCCCTTTCACCCAGAAGGCTTTGGGTGGGTGGGTGGGTGGGTGTGCGCGCGGTGGAGGATTCTTCCATCCAGTTTTCTGCCTGGGAAAACACTGCTTAGCCTATTAGCACTCCCTGTAATGCCCCCCCCCACCTCGCCCTTAATCTGCACAACACGGCTGTCAGAGACAAAGCGAGACGATCTAGTGGACACTTCACTTCCAGCGAGGGAACGTTACCATCCTCCAGTCAATTATTCATTGATAACCTATTTATTTTTACCTTTAATGTCAGTCAGAACGCCAGAAATGCGCATATATTCATGTTTAATTAATCTCTGCACGCAAAAGGTGCCACATAAACACACACATCTAGTTCTTCTAACTAATGTATTATGTTTATAAGGCGGCGAGTATATATTATTCATCATTGATGTGGATGGAGGGGAGCCCATCATCGGATATTACTGTGTCACATTACTGTCAAATGCAGAGGGACTTAAAGGGGCCAGCAAGCTTCATTAAAGGTGGCGGAAGGCGGAAAAAGGAAAACAGTCAAGCGACGAGATGGGAATGGACTGACCGCAGAAGTAGAAACATTTCGCCCCCATGGCAGCGAGGCTGAGGGGAGGGAGGGTAATGCAACGATCAGATGGGCAAAGCCACTGATTTTCCTTTATTTGACATGTCATGGAGGATAGGAGGAGACATCAGCACTCAAAGTGGGCTTAGAGAGAGCGTAGCTAAGCTTTATGTTGAACTAAAGGTCACTTATGAAATATACAACATGGTTTGAATTTGATGAAATGAGCAGCAAATACAAACTTCAGATTAAGGGGTGGTGGTGGAGGTCACACATATTTTAACTTTGCATTGTCCATCTCAATCACTGATTCCTAACTTATGGAAGAATGTTCTGCTGTTTTTCAGTGAATGAGTGTCAAAGGACTACGTGCAGTGTTTCCCCTACATTGACTCCTTTGGGGTGGCGGCGATGGCAGCTGGGGGGAACGTTGCACTGAGACTTGGGAGAGACTGAGCAGCCATACATTTCTCTCTTCTCGGTCTAGGAGCAGCTGAGATTGACACTAAAATGAGAATAGCTGGTCCGCCTTAAAGGTCAGTCCACCTTAAGTGACCCTGGTCAGGTTAGGCTAACCCATTGTTGCTAACTTTGGAGCTAACCCCCTTCACTTTTCCAGCGGTTGGGGAAACAACAGACGTGACTTTTCTCGGTTTTGACAAGCTGCAGCATTAATTAACTGACACACTGTAGCCTGTACTGTACATTTACTGCCAGATTGACAACTTACTGCTAACCTTTTCCTCTGCTCTGTTTGCATTCACCGTCACTTTTCTCCCGCTCAGACTCACTCAACCACACATTCGTTACACACACACATTTCGCCAAGTAATTACCAATAGTTTCCTAAGCAAGGACACTGAGGGTGACTCATGTTTCAGAACAGCGCAGCACAAAGGCTCCCAAACTATGCTAAAACTAAGCTATTGATTTCCGAATGAATGGATATTTGGCGTTACAGTATTTTTGGCCTGGCGTGGGTTTGAGTTGGCCTCGAAGCCAGCCAGGCCTGTACAATTATAGGGGCAACAGTGATGTGTATTGTGAAAGGGGTAGCTTGTAGTGATGAACCCACAGATTGTTATCACCAACTCTGCAGTTCCCTGTCTTTCAAGTCATTGTTTTGGAGTTGCAGAGCATTAAGTGACTAAGATATTTACGTCAGAGGTTGGTGTAGACTAAAAACAGAGGTAACAGACTGATTATTGGACTTACATTCATCAAGTGGCCAGAGACGCAACTCTAAATGAATGATAATATTGGTCTGTGTCTGGTGGATGTGTAAATAGACAACCGTTGCTAACAAGTTTGCAATAACAAGTCTAAAGGTGATAATGTTTGCAGCTTCTTGCACCAAAACAGAAAAAAAGAATGCTGTAACCACTAAACCCTTAACTCCAATTAATAAGCTCATGGTGGGGATTTGAAGTTTTTTATTTCTGCTCATTTAATCAAATTCTAACCATGCTGTATATTTTATGACTGATCTTTAGTTCAACATAAAGGCTCAGACTGTGGCTGTGCTCTCTCTAAGCCCACAAGTGCTGATGCCTTGTCCGATCCTTGATGAAATATGACATGAAGGAGAATCAGTGGCTCTACAGTCACTGCCTTACATTGCCCATCTGATCATTGCATTACCCTTCCTCCCCTCAGTGTGCCCTTTATGTAGTGAGGCAGAAGGGTGTGGAGGTCGGGGTGGTGGAGGGGCCTGTAGCATGTCTGACTTTCATGCAGGGGACCTGAGTTTGCATCCCATCACATATCGGCAATTAGTGTTCACCTTTTTATTAACCATAACCACAACCTTCCCCCCCAAGTGTTTTAGCTGCCTAACCTTAACCAGGGTTGGACTTTACCAGCAGGTAAGGTAGGCAAATGCCTGGGGTCCCCAACTAAAAGGGCCCCAATCAGCTATAGATTTATGATGTTTAGATATGAAATTCAATTATGTTAGTATTCTAACTCATTGTACATTGAAATAACTTACAAAAGGACCCCAAAGCACTTAAAAAATATAACATACAGTATAGTCGTACCTCAGAGGAAAACATTGTACTACCACATTTACCTGACAGATAAATGTTACTGGATACGTTGCACATTCAAATTTTACTCACAAAATATGACGATTAAAATATGATGCATTATTATTCATTAAACTATCCAGCATTATATTAGAATTGAAAGCTCCACCTTGAACAGATATTAAGTAAATTTAAGTACTTTGTGCTAATAATAACCTCTCTTTCACTCTTCACTTTTAAGTAAAAGTTTGAATGGTGGACTTTTACAGTATTTTTACTGTCCTCGTTTTAATAGTTTTACTGAAGAAAAAAGTTTTGAAACATTCCTAGTTAGAAAAAGGGTGAAAATAAAGCAAGAAAGACTTTGCCTGGGGCCCCCAAATCACGAAATCCGCCCCTGTTTATTTATGATAACCACAATCTTTACCTAGCCAGCCATACAATATAGTTGCCATGTGCAGATATTGTAGAAAGGGAGAACTTTACAAATGTTGGCGTTGAATGTAATGTAGGGTTTTGCAGAATTCTCCAATATTGACGTTCTTTTTTGGCAATACTTTCAAAAAAGGTATTTGTAATTGATCTGATTTGGTTTTTGGGTTGTTCAAACATTCTATATTGTCTCATATGTACGTATTTGTAATTCTTGACTTGCTAATTGTCAGGAGCTATGGCTGAATGATCTTCTCTTTGTCACCAGTGTAACAAAAAGTAACCTCCCCATGTGTCCTGTGTTAGCAGTAATTCCTGCTGTGCAGTGTCTTGAAGTTGGATATCAGTTATTCATAGCGGGGCAGAGGGGTACTCAGGGTGGCCTTTTACTAAAATGTCACAAAGACGTTAACCTATATATCTGCACAATGATGAGAGGAGCCTCAGCTTCCCAATAAAATAATGGAAAAGGCAGAAATCCATTATAAAGGCAAATGTTACCTTTGCATGAGAATGGTGATCAGATTGCTCCAGCCAGAAATGTGAATTATGATTGTATTGGAAGCTGCTGCTCTCATGTGCATGTAGAGAGAAATCTGTACATCCATGCAGTGTATGTAACATCTTGTCTGTGTCAAAAAGGCTGCGCAGGGATGTGTGTTGTTGTGAATAGGTAGTACATTTGAAGTGTATTGTAGACACTCTTTTTTTAACCTTTATTTATTCAGACTAAGCTCCTACGCTCTTTTCCACCAGCATCCTTCCTCACATCCATACCACAGTAACACACCTTTATGCCTATAGGAGCTGTCAGTGCATACATGTATATATATATATGTATATATACAGTATATGTCTATTTCTGTTGATCACAGAGCTGAACTGAAGCTTTGTGCTGTGATAAGGAGCTGTAGAGCATCATTTGCTCCCTCATTTTCTCAGCCTGTTTAAGGATTCAAACCAAAGACCTTGCAGTCACAAGCTCACTTCTCTATACTTTTGGCTGGCTGTGTGCCTCAAACAGTGATTTTACATGATTTATCATAACCCATTGTTAGGATACATAAGCCCTTTAGGGAAATTATTAGTCTATTAAGATGTCAGAGGTCAGGGTCAGTTACATATTGCAGTAGCATACATCTTTCCATGTAGGATTCATTCAAAGGCACATATGCAGTGCATATGTTTGGAAAGACTAAGGACTATTTTTAATTACATTTTGCTGTAGTTCTGTAATTTCTTCCTATACTATACATAGTACTATACTAAGTACAATTTGAATGCAGTGTACTTTCTCTCCTATTCAAGTTAATTGTAGAAGAAAAAAAACAATATTTTTACATTTGGATACACTCTTGCTGCCTCTATTGTTTTGTTTTCTTTTTTAAATCAATACTGGTTCCATTTCTTTCTTTCAGTCTGCTATTTCATTGGCAACAAAAATGGCTAAAAGCTACTGCAAGAAATTCAGATGAGGAAAAACATCCCTGGACTCTTTTTAAATGGCTCTAGCAGCTGAGGTCCAGTTTGAGGTCAGAACCTCAAAGCACAGAGCTGGAAGACAGCAGCTACATCGCCTGTTTTTATACCCACAAGTTAAATATAAACATACAGTATACATCAAAATGTAGAGCTACTCCTGGTTTCTCTCATACTGTGATGTGAATATGAGACACTGTCAGAAGTTATTTATGAGTTATAGGTTGCATATGAAGTTAGTTACCACTCAATTACTGTTTTCACCAGATAATTCCTGACTCAAATAGTTGTTTTGTTAATAGCTTTTGCTCCTGCATGAATCATCGCTTAAAAAAAAGAAATAATGATTTTATTTTAGGGGTCAGCGCACAAAATTGGGCTAAATATAGTTATCAAATTTTGGATGGAAGTTGCACAGATTCTGTCTAGGCAGGGTCAGTTGGTGTTTATAGTCCAGAGTTAAAATCATGCTGTGTGTGGTGTTGGATGATTGTAGTTGTTTGTCTTTGGATCGTTTTGGTGCCCGTTGTTCTTATTAAGATTATTTGAAACATGTTTGATTTTATTGGATTCAAGACCTTGAACATCACATGTGTGACCAGGATAAATAATAATAAAACCACTGGCTGAAAATCGTGAGTAAACAGGAAAATAGTGGTTTGCATTATTCCAGTTGGTCCAACTTTCAGCTTACTAAGTTTCCAGCTGTCCCTACACAGTTTCCGACATTCACTATTTCAGCCAAAATTTTGCTTTTTTCCTCCGTTTCTTTGCCTTTTTGGCTCAAATTGCAGCAACATTAGCAATGGAAATATTTTTTCAATGCCTTAAATAAACTTTTTGTTACTCCAAACACCTACATTCTATTGACCTCCTTAACTGTAGTAGTAGCATTTCACTCTTTACATTAGTATTCAAATCTTGCCAAAGAATCTGCTTTCTTTATTTTTTCACTGGACTTCTGGCATGAGATGGACCTTCTGTTATTGTATTGCTGGGTAACAGAGGGCAGTGACCTTGAGACAGATCTTCTTACTCCAGCTAAACGATGGAAACAGAAAGGAAACAGAGCAGAAAAAAGTTTGTGCTATTCTTGAAGACTCTCTTCACACACACACACACACACACACACACACACACACACAGTGTTTGGTCCTGCACTTGGCTACAAATTGTAGGAAACTGTGAGAAACTGGAAGAAAAAGATACTGAGATGATTTTGAATAGGAAGTACAAACTTGTATCTCCATACATGCATATTAACATACTGAATTTATGTGTCCAGTCAGTCACAGTCACTGAGTGTTTCCCTTCCTGTCCCTCTTCTCCCTCTTCCATCAGAGTGCTCTCCTCTTCTTCATCCTGTCTCTACCCCTTTTTTTTATTCACCTCCCTTCTTCACCACTGACAGTGTCACTTTATCAGTGTATCTGTAATGCTCCTTAATTCAAGGCCAAGCTGGCCTGTCAGCCTCAGGTCGCCGTGTCACCATCACATCCAGACAGACACATGTTAAAGGACACTGGGACCTGTCCATCTACAGAGAGGGAGAGAGAGAGATAGAGATAGGGAGAAAAGAGGGAGAGAGGCTTATCAGTGCAACCTTGCTGGTGAATTAGCAGACCCTTGAGTGATAAGGAGAGGCAGGCCTGCAGACACAGCAAGAGAAAAGAAAGGAGATAGGACTGGGGAAAAAACAGGAGGAGGAAGTAACGCGGTGACAGCTGCTATAGGGGCTGTTGTCGTCTGTCAGTCTCTTTCTCTCTGTCCCTTTAAGGCTCTGTTCACACTGCAGCTCAGCTTCCAGAGTTTTCTTACACAGGACACAGATCTGATGACTTCTCACCAGTCAGAAAAACCAAAGTGAAACTGATAAGTGCAGTAGTTCTCAAACTTTTTCTGTCATGCCACCATTTGTACGCAGAACCCCTCCCCTTTCCTTGAAGTAATATGACCTGCATGTTGTCATGAGTTACTGTTGTGCTCATGAAAAATGTAGGTTAAACTTTTCCCAAAATGCACAAGTCTTTAGAGCCCCTATACACCACATCCATATCCACACGCACACAGGTGTTTTCACTTATGTCGCCTGATGAGATCTCGTCTCAGGACTGTGAGGGCATGTATAAACTGGGCTTGATTTACATCTCCCTGACTCTTTCAGTTTTGTTGCATTTTTCCGGGTTGGACAACTTACTGTTTTATCATTCTTTTAGGCCCATAGAGTTCTGTGACATTACCGAGCATAGCACCACCACCTTTAACCTGACTAGAGGTCTACTAGTAATCACCTGGAGTAATTGAAAACACCTGTGTGTGTAGGGCATTTAAGGTGTGTTCAGACAGAAGACAAAGAAAATTTTAGAAGTGGTGTGATTGCATGTAAAGTCAAAAGTCAATGCAAAGATGAAAGGACATGAAAACACACAAAGATGGCCTTGGATGGCAAGTTTAAATGTTTCCGCTTGAGTTAAAATTTGCTTTTTTACTCCACTTTATGAACATATGGATAAAGGACAGAGACTTGAGGAAAAGAAAAACAGAGAACCACTAGAGCAGAGTTCCTGTAAGTTATGAGATCAGAATCTGAGTTTTCACTGCAACACAGTACAGGCATAGAACACACAAACGTTTGGTCCATACACTTCTAGCTAGTTACAGCTCTGCTCTGTACAGTTTGTACATTGTGGCAAATAAATACAAGCTACAAAACCAGTCGAGTAGCCAAATTTATACAATTAACTTAAGGTGAAAATTCACTTTGCATTTACACATTTACTGAAGACAATTTTTTTTTAGTTTTGACCAACATGTTTCCTTGAAAGGGCAAAAGATGTTGTTTGGCACTGGAACACTTTCAAAGGGATGTTGAAGAAGTGGGCTGGTAGACAGATAAAATGCAAAATAGGTGGCATTTATTAACAAAAATATCAGTGAAAGAGGCAAAAACAAAGCTATGGAAATTCACCAAAAAATAACTTGAAACTGAAGAAAAGAAGCCTCATAACAAGCTGCCACCTACTCTCTCACTACTATTTCTAAAGACTAGTGACTGACCTTTGACCCTCTCAGCCTCACCTAACCAGAAGCTACCATCTACTCAGGTTATGAGCTAAACCGATACGAAGTTTTCAAAGCACACAGAACAAAAACATCAAAAAACACAGTAGCCCTTCAACCCTTTCTAAGCCAATGCCTGTCTTTTCCCTGACTGTAAAACCAGCCTGTTTAGAGAAGAGGCTAGAGGTAAAAACTGTGGATAAGTCATACTGGGAACACTGGATATGGGTTACATCCTAGAATGAAGATGAATGATCATCCAAAAGGAGCAGCAATTTAGAATGGACCTACATTGTGTACCAGGCCTATCTCCCTATATATCTATGAATCCATATCTATGAATGTTTAGTAAGTGCACTATCATACAGTGTAAATAGAAGAGCAAAGTGAAAGTTGAAATGTCATCTGTAGTCATCGCTGCTGTATGCACTGTTTGGTAAAGATCCAGTCCCACATACTGTACCCATACATAATGAATACATACACTTCAAAGTTGATCTACATGATTTTTTCCATAAAGTAGTGGATACTGTAATATTGGGGATATTATACATAAAAAATACCATATGTTCTATGGTATTTTAGCTCCATAGTGCCTCAAGCCTGTTATTCCTGGAACACATTGGTAGTAGACTTATCAACTTCGCTGTGATTGGAGCAGACGTTAGCCCCTTTTCTTTGTGTGGCATAACATATCAAACATCAGAGTTTTCCTCTTCCATTTCCCATCTCATCTCATCTCTTCCCTATCGCTGTGACTCTTAAGCATCACCCTGTCTTCATCATAGAATGCCAAGCATCAGTCTCTCAGCCCCCCGCAACTGTTGTGTGATGCACATTGGGATGGATATCCACTTTTGGCTGAGAGAGGCGTGGAGTCAGCTTCGATCGACCCCAGCTGTGGATGAAGCGCTCCTGACGTGAATCAGTCCTGTCAGCTCCTGTGACGGCTGCCTGTCTCATCGGCCCGTCTCCTCACCGCTGACATGATATGATGGGAGATGATACTGAACAACAGCACGCTGGCTCTCAGATGTTAGCGGGGGGCCCCAGGGCGTCAAAGACCCTGACAGACGCCACTTTATAGCTTTAATCCCAAGGTCTTAAAACGGCACTTGACACAAATTGAGGTTGGCTTTTTCTGTTGGCGAGGAAGGAAAAAAAAAAAAATGAGAGGGAGGAAATACAACCAGGAAAGCTTGCACTTTCCTTCCTGCACTTTGCTCTCCATCTTACTGTGCTTTTACTCTTAGCTGTTTAAGCTTGAGTCTTAGCCTCTCAGGTTGATGTGAGAGGTAGGCTGCTATGATTTTGAGATATATTAAAAGTATCCTCTGTTAATTTACATACATGATCAAATGTGCTTAATGAAGACGGTGTTCAAAATGGATATTGTCAAAATGGATATGGATATTGTGTTATATTTTCATAAAATCCAACCTTTTGTACCGGGTTTTTTGGGATCATTGCCAGTAAATGCTCAACCTGACTTGATCCTGATGGGTTCATCGAAAGTATCACAGAAATCTATACACACAGATCAGTATGGAGTATTTGAAATGGAGAGCCTGAAGCCTCCACATCAGGGTACATTTTTGTATTGTTATTCTTAGAACTTGTTCTTTAAACTCAGTGAGTAATATCTGTTTAAAAATGTACATTTGTATGAAAAACATCATGAAATGATTCTGAAAATAATGAAAAAAGTTTGATCACTGAAATTTTAATCATCCTCACTTTGTGCTATTGTTTCTGCTGCTGTTTGTATTTTTTTCCATTTTTTCAAAAGATGATAAAACTGTTCTTGGGCTTATTTGCAGAAACAGTGTCTTAGCTTCAGGCCTTTGAGTGGGTGTTTCTCATGTTACTGGTTGACTAATAACAGAAAGGCATTGCCAGGAGACAAGCTGTGAACTTCCGTAGTGCATTACTATGTGCTGTTTCATAGCCCTGTATTGCCTATGAACTGAATAGAAGACCTTTTTCCCCTTTTTCATCAAGTACACATGGTTATTTTCTGTCCCTTAGCTACATCTCTGAGAACACATCTGGCTGTTCAGTCTGTGTTCTACTCCAAAAGTGGAAAGGTGGAAACTAGGTAGCCTAGCTTGCTTGTGGTAGCACTTAACTTGGTGTTACTTTTAATGTTATTTCAACACCTGTTGAGTCATTGGCAGCTCCCATGTAGTCATTGTTTTGTTTGTCCCCCATAATAGCAACAAGGGTTTCTAGCTACTGTAGCGTTAGTGGTATCTCTTTCATGGGTCCAGATGTGGTGACGGCAAAGTACCAGACTTTGAAATCTCACAGCACTCTGTACTGCTCGCACCCAGTGAAGAACAGAAAAGTAGGGGGCAGTATCACTTGTTTTTGGTAGTTATAATTTTGACCAAACAAGCACAAAAGTCAAAACAAACACTGAGGATATATTTTGTTTTCTTAGAAAAATGTATTTACATTTTTGTTTTGACACTGTCCATTTGCATGTCCTGCTGTCCATGCTGCATTTCAGAATTCTTTTCATTTCCTAACTACTGAGCCATAACCCTCAGCAAAGAAAAGCAAAGCATATAAACATATTTTTTAATCTGCCTCAGTGCCATTTCAAGAAATTCCTGTACATAACAAACACACATAACAAACACACTGATCCTCATTTGGATTCAGATTCATGAACAGGGGGTTGAGGGTGAGGGGTGAACTGATTACCATCAGGCATACAAATCTGGCAAATGGGAGCCAAGTGATAAATGCACATTACATCACATGATTGCACCATAATTACAAAAAAACAAGGGCTCAAATCAAATTTCTAACGCATTATAATATCTGTCGATTGCGATATCAATATTCTCCATTTCCATTTGGAGCGCTTGGAATGGGCAATGCACATTTAATTAATTACATTGAACCTTCATTACTTTAAAGACAGCTTTTGGGGAATTCTTAGGGATTATGATAAATTGTGTTTACCAGCAATAAGAGACAAAGATGGTTTTATATGAACTGGTGTGACACTGGAGATTTACAGCACAGTAAAAGTGTTAGGAGGGAGGGAACATACATGAAAAAAGACAAAGGATAAAAAGGACATGGGATTTTTGAGGAAGCACACATAATCTACATTATATAATAATGATCATGTAGATTATATTAGTCTAAAAATGGTTTACCTAATATCTGTGCCCTTGAATACTGTTGTCCTTTAATAAGAAGTCCCCTTCTGGATTGTGTGCGTCAACACAATCTCCGGTTACCAGTGATCACGGACCCGCAATTCACCAGGCGGTTCTGGTCCTGTTACATTCAGTGTATTAAGGATGTGTGTGCATGTTTGCCAGATTTTGGTAGGTTATGGGTCTAATGACAGTTTTGACTGTTTTAAAGGCCGCACACACACACATACATGCAAACACATGCACACAATAAAAGTACATAAAGGTGGGATGGTGAGTATGTCAGTGGCAATCAGAACTGCTTCGATTTTACGGTCTAGGTTATGGCTTTTCTACATGTGGCTAACCACACAGTGGAGTAACTGAAGACCTGACCTACTGTATAACCATAATGAAAGCAGGTCATTCAGAATATTCCACCATCAATACTTCACCATGCAAAAAAGGCTCTTCAAAACACATTAAGGAAAGGTCAATACTCTGCTCTTTACATTTGAAGTTCATGGTCAATAATGTTTGTAATATTTGGTAAAATAATACAACCACATGGCTTTTAAAGGGAGCATTGGCATATATCAGCCCACACCAAAACATCAGTCACTGCCGCTCACCATGTACTATTTTGGTAGTGATGTCGAAAGTGATACTTCACTGTTTCGAGAAGGCCTTCTTACAGATGGCCAATAAAAATGATTGATGTCTGAAGGGGGATTCGTAGTGGGGTGGGGGCAGATGTAAGTTTCCAGAGGTTTTTTTTTTTTTTTTTTTTGTGTGTGTGGTCCCACATGTGATTTCTATCAGAAGAACATGCGGGATGTCTTGAATCATATTATATGCACTTCACTGCACTTTGATATTGTGACTTTTCTCACCGGGCAGCAGGAGAAGACGCCAGAATAAAAGTAATGTTTAAAAAAAAAATAGATTTTGGATCATATTTTGTGTAGTTTTTATAGTTATAATAATTGGAAATGATCACAGGACAAAGATTTCCCCCCAGAAATCAATAACTAGAAATTACATGTATGAAAATGTGATTTAGTACTCATATTTACACGCAAATGCAAAAACACTTTCCCAAGGGTCGATGTCCTTAAGTAAAAACCTTGTTTTTGTTATGTTGTTGACGATGATAGCGCCATAATACATTTAAAGAAATGTTGACTTTCATCTAACTGATACATAGATAGACAGGTTCTACAACATTTCCAAATGGACTACAATAAATTGTGCCACTGAATTTTTCTACCTTTCTGAATGTTTTATCAACCTCGCTGGTTTTCCCCTAGTAAAACCAAAATAGGACCTGCTCATGTCAATGGCAGAACCGTAATTAACCAGAGCAGTTGATAAATGACTTGGTGAAGTGTAAAAATGGTTAGCATTTACCAACAGTGTGTATAATAGGGATGTGCAGAGAGCCCAGTATTTGTATATGTATCTGTATTTGTTGAGGCAGAAAAATTATTTGTATTTGAATAAAAGTGGAAATAGGTGTGACAATCCTGCTTCTATTTTTATTACACTTCTAATTTTAGGATAATAAAGTGTTAAAATAAATGTTCCTCAATAAACTATTTTGCAAAGGCATGTTCCGTATCCTGGGTCTCCCAGACCACGGACAACTGCACTGACCACTCAGCCATAACTCACCTCCACCAAACATACAGACCTGCAGTTATTTATACATCTATAACACAGAGATAGAAGAGTGGAGGACAAGAGAGAGACAGCGACAGTGATGTAACCTTGCTACACTGTGAATCCTGACCTGCATGCTGTTGTTTGACAGCTTTTTTTTCTTCCCAAAAACAAATATATTTTAGATTATTTGTATGAAATAAATATTTGTAGAAACTCACTATTTGTGCTTTTCTACCATATTCAGATTCAGCTCCACTCCTAATATCTAATTGTTATAACATTTTAAAATTATGACAATTATTTTTTTCTATCCTTATCCACCTTACTCTGATGCTATCACAAGTGATGTGAATATTTGCTTAAAAAGCCTTCATGTTTGACCTTTGACAAATTTTGTAGATTGGGTGTTGAAAATTCAAACAAGTGGTTGCATCCAGATCTCACTTTTTTGCATTTGGGTGTAAGAAATGATCAATCAGAGTAGTTTATGGCTGGAAAAAAGAGCATATAAAAAACTGATGTGTACTAATTTGTTTGTGAAATACACAGAACACAAACTGTACACACTAAACGTAACCAAACATACATTTGCACATGGGTCAAATGTTTAACATGCAAACACCTTAAATCCATGCAAGCATAGTCATTTCATCCGCACAGGCTTTCCTCCCTATTATTCACTTGTGAATTTTACCTGAGTTTGCGTGAGGTGTGTGTGGGGGGGTTATTAAGTAGATATCGATTGTGATTTGATTAAACTCTTGCTAATTTGCTGCAAACCAGCAAGACATTTAATCAAATAAAAATCAATAGCCTCTTAAGAGCCCTTGGTACATCCCTGGAATGGGGGACTACAGTGGAGGTGTTATAAATTACTGGTGGGAGCGATACAGCCGATAGGATAATGTTGGAGGAGAGAGAAATGGACAGAGACAGAAAGAGGGAGAGAGAGGGGTGGGATACAGAGGATATGTCACTCTTATAGCGTGGAGGGACGATGGATTTGTGTTCAGAGGGGAACAATTGGCCTTGGTGGTTCAATTCCAGCGTGAGGAATTAGCTGCTCTTGAGGAAAATAAAGAGAATTATTATTGTCTTTTTGCTGTATCATTTATATTCTTTTTTTCCAATATAAAACAAAAGAAACCAAACAAATGGACACTGTTCATATTAAACAATTAGAGAACAGTTAGTTAGACGATAACAAAATTATTTACATGCAGTCTCCACCATCTATATTCATTTACTACTCATCACTATGACTTGTACCAGACCTCAAGGAAGTCTGCATGGGTCCAAAATCTTGGACTGGATTAAAAATAGAGCTGTCACCTTTTATTTGGAATTCAAAATGTAAAAATTCTCATTTTATAAACGCAACAGGCCTTGCTTTGTACTGTAGTGGGGGTGGTGCCGAAAATGCCCTGTGGGTCTGTTTGTTGATTTTGTAAAACACAACTGCCTTGTAACATTAGCTTGTCACTCAAGTGAGGCAGCAGAGGCACCATACATGAACTGAACACAGTCAAAGTGAAAATTGCACAGCATTTTATCCAACACTTGTGTTGTCATTACCCCTGAATGAATTAATGAACATGCAAAGCATGGTGCTGGCTTTATATGTAGCATACATACTCAGTACAAGCCCTACTGCTAAGATTACTCATGATAAACTTCAAAATAAAATCATTGCATTTAATATTACATATATGCACATTATGCTGTTTCACCCCCATTGGTATGGTCACAATCTGAATACACTGAACAACACTAATCCTGCTAAACAATCCAGCCATGCCGATGGTTAATAATGCATGAAGACTGGAAGGGTATTAACTTTGTAACAATAACGTGGCTTTTGTTGACCAGAGTTTGTCTTTTGTTGTCACCATATGCTCCCCATCAACACAGATGGAAACACACTCCCTAATGCCCAACTGCCAGGGCTTTTAATTCAGAGTAAATGACTCGGATTTCAGACAAACATCCGGCAGCATTTTAGGTTTCTGTGTAATAATCCTTACCAGTAACCTTGATAAAAAATTCAAATGTTACAGTGTCCATAATTTATTTATTTTATTATAATTATTTGGCTTTGTTTCCATCTTCAATGCACTATCCAGAAATCAACTGTCAATCAAATATTGTGTATTCTGTTAAGTTTTTCTGTAGGTAGTGCTCTTTTCTCCATGTGTGCAGCTCATTAGAAAAAAATATAACAATTTTTTTAAAATTAGAGTCCTTAACATTTCAGTTGTGGTTGATTTAGTGACACCCATGTTACTGGTGGATTCAGCAAGTGCAGTTTAATACTACAGCAACTACTCTTTTAGCAGCTACTTTGTCAGAATTACAAGTAAGTATACAAGTGGTATATGTTTACAGTGCAGCCAAACAAATGCATGTTGTTTTAATAAAGTCAGTCCACAATAATTGCAACCACAATCAGATTTTTTTGCTCCATACAGCATAAGTAGTTTTCCACACAAGAAGGGGACACAGCAGACTGTTTTGTAGACGCATTTTTGATCAACAATTGCTGTACTGACGTCGATGATAAATACAGTGTATTTCCTGTCAGTAGGAAATGTTCGGTTTGTATTGGCATTACATTAATACAGCTCTAATACAGAGTACAAAGTGAGGCAGATATCAATGTGATAAAATTACAGTGACGCCAGATTACATGAATGCCTAATTGTGAATCCCTGATGTGTGTGAATGCAATCTGAATCCACTGTGGGAATGGCAGACACTAACAATGAAATTTATTATATAAAGATGTAATTATAGAATGTAAATACATTGAACAAAAAACTGCTGACCATCAAAGACATCAAACTATCTAAAATAGAATTTGATTTTTTTTTTATGGAAATAAATAAGAATTATTTATGATAATATTTAGATTATTTATAACTTTAAAGTTTAAGAGCATCTTTTCAAAAATGTGGTAACATTGTGTGTATGCCCCACAACTTGTCTTGCATTTTCTACTTCCATTCGATTTTGTTGACTGTTGTCAAAGAATGATGTAGTGTATCAAATAAAAAAATATGATTACAGACAGAGAGGGTGTTAAGGCCAGCACTGTACAGTAGGTTTTACAAATCATTAATTAAAGGAGTTTGGATGTTATCACATGTGATCTCAAATACATCTGTTTTCAAAAGGTCCAAGCCCTTTCTATCAGTTGAATAGCATTGGTGATTTAATTTCAGTGTTGACATAGCCTCTATAGCCGGGTAGAATAATGGCGGGTTCAGACTGGGTAGCACAGCCAGTTTCCATTCGGTGCCCAAGTTAACCACTTGGACTGTTCAGACCAGACGTGCTGTGAAGCAGAGCTCCATGGTGCTTTGTCAATGTGAGACACTCACTCATGCTACTCAGAGATCGGGGTTACGCAAGTAAGTTTTCTTGTCAGATTCGCTGTAGCAAGTACTGTGTAAGGTTTGTTCATTGTCTTCATATAAGCCACATAATTAAATAGCTTTACATTATAATTTGATGAAGTTATTATTTACCCATGATAAAGATCAGCTCTTCATGTGATCAGAAAAGAGCAGAGGAACAGAATTGCTTGTTGACCGACGCTGAGAAATGTGCTTCCGGTGTGAACAGCCAGGCTCCTGTTCACGTGAGAATTGACGCTTTGCAAAGCTTCCGCATCTGGTCTGAACATGCCGTAATGCAGTGTGTTTATGCTGTGGCCTGGCAGTAACCTACGAGTCACAGGGTCACCATGCACGTTAGATGTCAATTATACCTCCTCCATATGTCCTTCTCCACTCCTATTTATCTTCATCTCTCCTAGTTCACACCGTGACCTCCCTACAGGCCCAGCAGGGACAAACACATCAGAGCCTTCATGTAACACACACACACACACACATACAAACACAACACACCTCCTGACTTTTAATAATGCTTGCTTGTCCCATGTCAACATTTTCCTTCTGTCTATCATAGCTGTTTGTTTATGTGTATGCTATATGCTTTTGGGAAATCAGTTTGCCCCAGGGACTCAATTACTATGGGTATTCATGCTTTTGTGTATTGCCGTTTTAACTTGTGTAACTGTACAACTGGTATCATTCAGTTTAATTTTTATCATTTTTACTGTTGCAAACCATAAGTTAAATTCTACACATGGATTGTGAAATAAAGCGAATTATCTATATAAATATGCCTCGTTAATATACAGCCAAAGAAATGAGAGTCCACCAACCCTAAATATAGATCCATACATCTAAATGTGTCATTGAGCTGCATGCATGTTTAAAATAATAGTCTAGAAACAGACACCGGTGGCAGAGAGTCCTAATTAAGAAATTCCATATAAAGGACATCAAACAAAATGTGGTGTATTGCTCACACAGGCCCTCTTTCCCATCTGGCCAAAATGGCTATTGTGGCTCATTGTCTAAAAATAGGGATGAAGACAAATTGTTATCATTTGCCAAAGCCCATGACAATAATGATGAATGAACACTTTTTTCCCGTTTCTGCTATGCCCTCTGAAGTCATTGCTTAAGGCCTTTTCCTCCATCCTCAGCTCTCTCTCTCTTCTTCATATCCCACCTTTCCCAGTGCCCACCGTATGGTGTAAAATATCTGTTGAATAAACATCATCAGTATAGTCTGAGCTCATCCCTTACTTATCTTTTTTTTTTCGTTCACCTGTTAAATTTGAAATATTTTACCCTCATCTCTCTTTTCCTTTCTCTAGCTCTATTGTTATGCATGTAATCTGCATGACGGGAGGGAGGGGGCGTAGGTTGATGTGGTGATTGATCACCAATTTGGCCTGACAACACTGGACTCCCCCCCCCCCCCTTTCACCTACCATACCATACAAACTTCCTGGGTGAGTAATGCTCCTGCTGACGGGGACAGATAAGGGACATGCTTCAGCAGTGTGTTTCTGATAGATCACAGCTCTGATGGAAGAGCACCACTGAGGTTATACGTACAAATAAAACAATCTTATTGCTTTGTCTCACCTCTGCTTATATGTTTGTGTATGCCCCTAAACATATGGAATCAGTCCAGTGTGTTTTACATTGCTTTATCTTATAACATACAGCAGAGCATGGTTGGAGAGATATGGTATGACATGGAAGAAACAGTGTTAGCATTCAGTTTGCTAAATGCACAAATAATGTAAGTCAAGATGTTGCTTTCTATCAGATAAATGGGAGATCAATGCTTTATCCAGAGAGTGTATGAAAATGTTCTTATTACACCACCCAGCAGCAGAACAGCACATCAGCAGCACAACAACCACAGCTGCAGTCCTCTATTAGCATTTACGTACACTTGAGGTTAAAGTGCAATGCCTTATATATGTACCTTACAAAAGAAGTTATAACAAAATCATCCTCTTACAACTGAAAAAATTGTTTCATAAGCAATAAAATGGACCCTTGCACAATTCAGTTCAATTCAATACACTGGGGTTTTGTCGCTATAACCTGCTAGCTTTTAGTGGCTAATTTTAGGTGATGCTACATTGCATAATACTTGTGAGTCACTTTGCTGACAGGCATTGTCAGAGATCAACATTTCAATTGCATTTTTAGAAATGAAGGGTAATTCAATATGCAATTATCGTGTGACTGCCACTCTCATTTGCCACGCTCACATCTCTTGCGTACATAAGTGAAAAAAATTGACCTGAAGCATCAAAAGACTTTTCAGGTAGCTGAGTTACACAACAGTTAGGTGGTGTTCAGACCGACATTAGCTCTGGATAAAAAAAACCCAGCCGTCTCCTTCATTTGAAAGGTTACAGTGCGTTGACGCGGTGGGGGCGCCAACACAGGGTTCTCCAGCAAAAAAGTTGAACCAGGCTCAACCTTTGCTGTAAGACAACACGTCATCTGGCAAGGCGCTGGCTTGGCCAATCACATATATATAAGCGCCATTCCTGGTGGATTCCATTGTAACCTGAACGATGTGTTGCCGGGCACGCAAACATTCAGTACTCTGCCTGAAGTAATGCTAAGCTTCATTAGCATATGAACTGCTAAGGAGTAAAATAATCACAAAAGTTACTTTGCTAGGAAACCCATTTTTTATCCCTGTTGGACCCCACTTTGATTTCAGGCAAATTGGTTTTCTCTTAATTTCTGTGCCACATCATATGGTCCAAACATAAAGAAAAAACCCGGTTATGGCTACCATGTGTTTGTTGACATGTAACCGTACACATATTCATATAGACCTTTAGTGTGTGTCTCTGTGTGTAGCTGGCAAGGGAGCGAGCGAGCTAGAAAGTGGGAGGAGAGGGAGAGTGGGAGTCGGGTTCAAAGCCAGTTCAGCTGTGCACGGCTTGACAAATTATTTGTGGAATTGTTGCATTCACAGTCACTTAAATAGGAATCTGTCAGAGAGGAGGAAAAGGCCGGCCTCACCACAGCATACAGCGGAGCAGCCTGCGCACTGTCGCACCACCTCCTCAACAACCGCCCTGCTACCACCATGCCCTCCTCCTCCTCCCCCCCTACATCCCCCCTGCTTTTCCACAGTCTCTCTCTTTGCCTCTGTGTCTCTCCCAGTCCGCTTCCTCCCTCCCCCTCCTCCCTCCTCACCCAGCCTATGATGATGGATTGAGCCTAATGCAAATTTACAACCATTTTATATGTCGATGCCTCCCCCCCCGGCCTGCAGGAACATAGCTCAACATCATGCTTCCAAGATGTCCGCCTCAAAACAGCCGGCATCATCGGCCTCCTCTCAATCTCCCGGCTTCGCAAATCTCAGCTGGATGGAGATTAATGCTGCTGTGGGCCCCCCTGCCTGCAGCTGCACTCTGTCCACTCTTGTTTCTGTGTGTGTGTGTGTGTGTATGCCATGTTTGTTCCTATAGAATGCCGTGACTACGTACAAGGCAGCAAGAAATCCCTCCTAGATGGATACCACAATGAAGGAAGTCACTACTTCTCCTGTGTGACCCGCTCCTGTCTGTCCTTTGTATGGTGATGGGCTTTCGGGGTGCGGGGTGTTTCAGTGTGTCTGCGAGATGTATCCCCCAACATTGTTGTATATCACCCTTCTGGATGGAGGGATAGAAAAAAAAAAACGGAGAGAATAAGAAAGGAGCCAGTTTTTCACCCTATCAGCTTGGAAAGGCAATGTTGTGCCCTTGTAATTGAGTAGGTATCTCATCTATCAACAGTGCCACCCTGGATAATAAATATAGAGTACACAGGCAGCTCCTCCGAGATTTAAAGAGAGGGTGTGTGAAGGAGTATGTGTGTGTTTGTTTGTGCACGTTTGTACATGTCTGTGTGTGTGTGTTGAGAGGAAAAACTAGAACAGGTGCCTTTGCCCTGACGAACTACCTTTCTATGTTCTTCAATGAGTTCATGTTCTGATCTCACGAAACCTTCACATGCTCACGTAAAATTTACCATGATGGTCAGTGTGTTCACAACAATCCCCGACCTCCCATACAATTTTCTTCATATGTCTGTGTCAAGAATTGTGAAAACTTTTACATTTAATGGATTTGATATAATTATTTATATGCTACAGGCATTTTTTTCCCTTTATTTCTTCAAGAGCACACAGGAAAAGCAGTGATAGATGGTTTAGGATGGTTTTGAGTCAACTGTGTTCTATCTTACAGTATATACCAGCTTTTCTTAGTTATATTCTAACAATTGCTTTATCCAAGAAATAACCCAATTTCACCACCGGGACCATTAAATTGTCATGAAGCCAATCTGTGCAGCTATTGGGCTGTTAGACCAGGGTTAGGCCTTTGACCCCGTTATTCAGTGACAATTTTCATGACCCAACAATTAGAGCATTAGCAAATTTTGTAGATTATTCTTCCTGGAAGCTTATGTAGCATGGATGCCTGGTGGTGATATACAATACTTGTCTTGAACATTGATGTTCATTCCTGACCCTCTAAATGGTGGTTTGACAAAATAATCTTAACACGAGTTCTACCTACTACCTAACTAGAAGGTGAAGTAGACTTTATTTGAGATTGTTTTGTCAAGATATTAGTCTTGCTTTAAGTGGTGACACGGTTTTCAATTCATGATGAGGCTGATAGTAAGGGTGTGGAGGTGGGGTTGGTGGGGGATGGGTATCAGACCAACTTTCAGGCAGAAGACCGGAGTTTACCAAACCCTAGCTATACCATAACCATAGTTTATTTGCTGTAACTACAATCTTTGCCTTAGTTGTCATGTACAGATATTCTGCTAAACACATTGCACTGGTTGAATTAGCTACTGGCACTTGGTTAATGACTAGGTTTTGCAAAAGCTTCCAAAGTTTTAATGTGTCAGTACTATTTGGTGAAAGAGCCTTTACAAACATGTTTCCTTGGGGTGTTACAGGTAGAGCAGTAAACTGAGCATGAAATGTATCTGTTTATGCTGTGAATACTTCACATTTTAGGGTGTGAATCCCAGTGGGTGGCCAAACGGCCAGATGTGCTAAATGCAATGCCAATGAACAGAGAGCTGCTGGTGGCTGCGTGGGAGGTATTTGTGTGTGTGTATGTGTGTGTGTGTGTGGTGGGGTATATGCTAGTCTAAATTGCGGCGAGAAGTGTGTGTGAAGTGTCTTGTGTATGTGTGAGCGAGCATGTGCGTGGGAGGAGGGGTCAGAAGGTGTCATACTTGTGTTTACACTGCTCGCGAAAAGCATCACTCCTAAGATGTTAGCATGTCAGGCCTCTTCATTACCAGCATTAGGCTAATTAGCATGGCCATGTTGACTCAGTGTGGGTGTGTGCGTGCGTACGAGTGTGTGTCTGTGTGTGCATTTGCTTGTGTCTACTGTATGTCACACGAGTTGTTATGGATGCCATGCAGGAGCTGACAGGCGGCCTGTAGTCAAACACGGAGGCTGGCAGTTGACAAAGAGCACAGTCTGTCACTGTGGTACATGCTCGCTCTCTCTCTGTCTCTCGCTCTCTCTCTCTCCATGTCTCTGGCTAATTGGGCCCTCTGGATATCTCCACTCCGGAGGATGTTTGTATACGAGCATATATGTGGCAGGGCTTGGGAGCATACAGACTATTGTGTACACTGTTGTCAAAGCTTACTAGGGAACTCTTCACTTTATGGAGGTGATCTAACAGTTTTCAGCCTGTATCTGAATAACCGTGGGGTCAATTCACTCCCTGCATATGATATCATTTGCCACTGAAAACTTCCAAACTGCTTACGCCAACATTTCCAGTGACATAGTGGAATCATGGCTGATAAGTATGTTATTTGATCAAATAATCAGACAAACAGCAGGTCACCAAGCAATCCAATTCTATTCGATTCTAAAATATTCTTTTTGGTAATATTTTCTTGCTTTATCTTTGCTCCTTGTCATTATGATTAAAATTACAAGATCCTCATTTAAGCTATGACATGACAAGTGCAACACCTTTCACAAGTGTCACCCATGTGTAAATACCCAAAGGGGGCTTTAGTGAGGGAGATGAGGGTAAGACGAAATGGACCGACTGAAGAACAAAAAAAGGAAAAAAAAAAAAAAAAAAAAAAGATTATAAACACTCTGTCACTCGGGCTATTTGTCAGGACTAAAAACTTCTTTCCCTTCTCTCTCCCATCTTTCTTTTTTAGCTCCTTCTGTGAAAAAAAGTATTAATTTATTAAATTTCCTCTCCATTTAACGACCCCATTTGGAGAATTTGCGTTTGATCCTCACCGGCTCAGCGAGGCGTGAAGATGGCAGGACGGGGAAGGGAGGAGATGGATCCGTCAGCGTGTCACATAAATATCTTATTAGCCAGTGATCTTATCATCATAAAGCATCCCATTTATACAGTTAGGCATGTCATGTTGGTCAATTGCACAAAAAAAGAAAAAAAAAAAAAATCCAACCGCATGCAATATTAAACCCTCAAATCTCATGCCAACACCATTAGGGGAGTCTCTGAAACTCTCCTTCTCTTTCTGTCTATCCTCTCTCTTCTACCTCTGCGTGATGTGTCTGTGTCATAAATCCCCTGATTCTGGATTTCTTTTTTTTTTCCTCTCTTCTCTCATTATCTAGTTTTCCAGTTTTTCCAATAGGAGAAGAAGAGCATTGGTATTTATTTATTGGCATATTCAAGGAGGCTGATGGCAGTGAGTCAATCAGTTGAGGTAGCAGGCCTGCTGTTGCCAAAGCTCAGCTCACACACACACACACACACACACACACGCACACACACGCAGCTGCATACATTCATACCAGAGTAGATAGTTGTTGTAGCTTCATTTTGATTTACATGCTACCAAAGTTCAGATTACTGAAGTTCTGACTTGATAAAAGCTTTCTTAGGCTTTAACCAGCTGATTGGTGGAGTGTTCTGGAGCCATGCAGACACTCCTCAAGCCTGCAACCACCACCTCCTATGCATAATTTTAATAAAAAACATATTTCATCTATATTTTGATTTCCATGTGACAATATGTAATTATAATGTTCTGAAAAGATGAATTAAACATAAACCAAAAAGAAGGGTAAAGGACTACCTTTAGTAGATTCAAGCACAACCTTATCTTTCATTGTGTCAGGTTTATATCAATGCTTTATTATTATTGTTATTGTTATTTTAAGTGCTGAATATAATTAAGTAGTGCATTAATAATACAGCTACAGATATTCATTTTAATTATTTTGTTAGATGGTCATTATTTTGGAAAGAATGATAACCAACTGCATTATAATATATTTGGCTATATTGATATCAAATATAAATGCAGTAAGTAGCATTCACATAGTTACAGGAGTATTTAGTATGTATTCATTTGGTTGAAGAACCCCTGATTGTTTCCCTCCACACACTAAAACCAAACCTCAGCCTTAATCTTCTCTGCAGTTAGGCTGACCCTGTCTGTCTCACAATAAAGTTAAAGACAATAAAGACTTTTTTCCTTCTCTGTATACTTTGGAAATAGGTGAAGTTGTGCCAGAAATCCCCACTCAAAAACACACAATTTACAGAGAGAATTTGAAAACCTAAATAAAAAACAACTTTTCTTTAACTTCCAAAACAATTCATCAGTGAAATCTACAGTATTTCATTTACTGAAGATTAAAAAAAATGCAGAAGTAGAACAAGTGTCACCAGTCCCTGCAGAAGCTGCACTGGATCTGTGGAGACCACATCTTAAACTCTACTCTCCCAGCATAGACACCCTTGTTGATGCAGACACAGATATGGAGAGGAGACCATCAGAGAAGTACAGAAACATAGAGAGGGGTTTTCAGGTGAGGTCAGCTTTTTGGTCACAATGGATGCATTTTTAACACAGCAATTTTTAAACTGTCCTTAAATGAAAAGTGATGATTATTGTATTGGTACACATACTTGATTTTGTGATGTGTTCATTTTTCTGTGTCAGCTGACTAATCAGCAAACTATGAGATCTGAGTTAATACTCGGATCCGGATCCATGACCAGATTTGTCCAGCTCTGGACATCCAAAATGTACCAGTCTTGCATTTACAAACTACTCAGTCAAAACAAATGCACAGAAAACAAAGATAATGTGAGTTTGGTAGCTTTTTCAATTAAAATAGGCAAGACAATTGTGTTTACGTTGTACATTTAATACCACAAGGTCTCGGTTGATCAGCAAACTGCCAAGTCTAGGATGTGTGTGATATGGAAGTTCATGGAAGTGTCAGCTGTGTGTCCTCTGTACACTGGGCAGCCTGTAACACTTTTCATTACTTCGAACCAATAAATAAACAGATAACACATGATGACAGTGGTATCCTTAAACATTTCTATGAAAGATGCATGAGAGAAAAGAGTGGATTTCAATGAAAGAGCTTAGCAGCACCAGTTGGTCGAGACTTAAGTACCTTTTTCACCTCTGCTCATACTTTAAACTGGAATGTATTTTCCCACCATTCATACTGAGTAAAGTAGACACATTGATTAGAAAAAGGTTGAGTTTACAAGTTTTTCTGTCATGACCTCAACGTCACAAGCAACGTGCAAACTCTGTACCAATTTACTGGTAACTATAGTAAATACCCTGTATAAATATACATTTCTCTGTTGTACACTATTGTGTGTGAAAGATGTTAACAGTCTGTCATTAACAACACGTCAAGGCTGCTAACGAGAATACACAGCGGAGTTTACACCTGGATTCCATCATTTACATCTGGAAGTGGCATTTTCATTTGTCCACTTCATGTGATATACTTAGCAGTTAATGATGACAACCCAAACATACACACCTGGTAAATGCAACGTGGGCACGTGATTGTTTTTTAGCTTTACGGGTTAAAGAGTTGCAGTAATGGCTATAGCAACCACATGTTAGCATTAACATGTGTTGGAGTGATTCTGAGTGAATGGACTCATATGAAACTGCAAATCAGACTGTTTTCAAGTTGGGTCTTGGTCTAAACATTCTGACAGTTAAATGTGGCATGATATAGCCAACATTTTAACCAAATTTCTCTCGCTTGTATGTTACACATTGATGTTTCTGAAACTGTTATGAGCCACTTCCCTGCATGATTATGCCAGACTTAGTTGAAATTTGTGGCAACACTGCAAGGCCTCTCCAAACAGTTAAGACAGGATAGAGTTGGAACACTAGACATTGTAATTAAGAAAGGAAAGGACACTGAAGTACAGGACAAAATTGTAGTGGCTTCAGCTGTGGACATGTGGTAGAATAAAAACTAGAGAATTATGCAGATATTCATTATGGCTCTTTTTTGGTGTGTCATTGAACTAACTTTTAACCAAACTCATATTGGTTAGAGATCAGTTAGGAATGAAACTCATGGTCAGTTTTTAAATAAGGAGGTCCCACAACACCACAAAGCTGGTCTGACAGGTCAAGGGAGAAAGTAATCATGGAGCACCTGAAGCATACAAACAGGAAATTCTCCATAAACAACACTTTACTGGGAGCACCTGCTATACAAGCAGCATATTGTTACATCTGATGGATGAAGGGAGTAACTTTGATTTGAGAAGTGGGGGGAACACAATGAAAAGGGGGGGTTTCATTTCCTTGTTCATCATGTTAAATTATGCCAGAATAGTGCTAAATATGCATGTCAGAACATCTCCAGTGAAAAAGGCCTCTTGTCATTGGATTGGCACTGTCATTTATTGGCACTATCAATAAATAATGTTTCATTTGCAACTTCAATCACCACAGACACATACGAAATGTATCAAAGAATATGAAACTTTGTTTTTGAAGTCACAATGTGAAGACTTGTAAGAGCACCGTCAGTGAGTGTGTTAGCTTTTTAAGTCTAGTGTGTAGTGTCTTTATTAAGAATATTGGTTATACCTGAGATTAGATAGGCTTTGGTTCTACCTTCTCACAGTGTCACTTAAAATACTTCCCTTTTGTAATCCCCTTTTTCGTGAGCCTAACATCAACAGGTCTGGACAGAAAATATGATTATCCTGAGCTAAATTACTGAATAGCCTTCTAATCAACCAACTCGCATTTCCTTTCTTTCTTTTCATCTCCCCTCCAAAGAAAGACATTAAATTTAGCTGCTGCTGTTGGCGTTTCATTTTTATGAACTGCTGCTTGCTCATTCAGTGAGCAATATTTCAAATGCGCATGCGTGGAACACATCTGCAGCCTTAGACGCCAAAATGTACTATAGAACCGTGAAGGCAGGTTGTATATCAGGACCTTACAATCAGCAGCTCAATTCACATTCTGAACCAGAATCTGACAGCCGGACAAACAGTAGTGTGTTAAGCACGATTGTTGCAGTTAAAAAAATTAGAATAAAAAGATTTTGAAAGTGGGGGGAACACAAACGGGATTTTGAAAAAAAGGGGGGGGGACATGTCCCACCCGTCCCCAGTGGAAATTACGCCCCAGGGGCAGGATCTGGCCCAAATTAAGGCCCAGATAGAACAAACTTTAAAGAGACAATCAGAAGATGAAGGAAAGGAAGGAAAAGAGAGTGCCGAGAGCAGCAGACAGACTTGGAGGATTATTATTCAGTTATCAGAGCTCTGTGGAGCAGAACTGACATGGACAGGAGCAGATTTCCTGCTTCTCACACTTCCATCTGCCACTTCACCATGCAGAGGATACATACACACTCTCTCTCTCTCTCTCTCTCTCTCTCACACACACACACACACACACAGAGGGAGAGAAATTCACATACTCACAGGCAAAACAGACAGAGAGAAAGAGGGAGAATCACAAACTCACACTCTGAAAGGTCAAATAAAGGCACACGGCCTCCTCATGCAAACATTTAAATATTAAAAGTTGCTTGTGGACGGCATATAAATGTTGTTGTTGCTTTTTTTATTAAGCAAAGGTCAGACAAGCAGTCCTGTTAATCATCTTGAGTCTTAGTTGGTGGGGTCAGCCCGGTTTGATTGCTCATCTAAATATCAGCATCATCGCAACGTCGAGCATAAACAGAATCTCTTCCTTCTCATCAGCATCCCTTCTTCCTTCTATAGTTTTCCCCCATTTTTTAAAGCCCCGAATCTGTCTCATTATCTTGTTTTGATGTTGCACTTTCTCAAAATGGGACTTGATGGCTTCGGGCCCTGAAGTGTATCCGAACTGCAGACAAGAAGAAGAAGAGGAAGAAGAAGAAGAAGAAGAAGAAGAAGAAGAAGAAGCAGAGGAAGAAGAAGGAGGAGAAGCGAGAGCGCCCGCATCATTTCACTGCCTCCTCTGTTGACAACAACAAGAAAGACCATCACAGCAAAATGCCCGCATGTATGGACATCAATTATTTTTTAATTGTGAAAGAGTACAGTACACTAATTAAAACTAGTATATCTTGCCATGCCAAAGGCAAAATTAATAATTGATATTTTATTAATATTCAAAAGTAGCACTGGGAATATATTAAAGTGATTTTGTGGTTGCAGAAATGATCTAGTAGCCCGGCATGTATGTGTGTGTTTGTGTGTGTATGACCTGTTTCTGATGAGTTAGACTGCTCCACCCCTCTTTTAGCCGGGCTGAGTCCAGTTCAGCCCCAGAGAGAGAGAGAGAGAGAGAGAGGGAGAGAGAGAGAGAGAGAGAGAGAGAGAGAGAGAGAGAGAAAGAGAAAGGGGGGTGGGGGGGGGGGGGGTAAAGGGGATTTGTTTTAAAGGACTGGGGTTAATTTCACTGAAGTAAATTTACAAAAAAAATCAGAATTGTAAAATATTCCTGAAAATGCCGCTGAAGCTCGTTCATCTGAGCCTCAGTCAAAAACAAATCATGACTGAAATATGTATGACAGCAATAAAACACAATATTCTCAGAGTTGTGCATCTGAATTTCAGGAATTTCAATGTTCATGCGTGCAAACAGAAGCCTTGAGATTAAAAGGTCTGAGACGGGGGTTTTATCTGAATGTGGATGGGTATTCTGTGAAAGTCCCCAGTACTTCACTCTACTACAGTCATCTCAACTATTAATTGGATTGAGAATTCTGTTCATCTTGACTTATTACCAAACTTGACATTTTACCAAAAAAAAAAAAAAAGAAGAAGAAGAATAGAAAGGGAGAGAAAGGAAAGAGAGCTCAACTCAGCTCTGATACGTTTGGTTACAACAAAGTTTTGACCTTCTTGTAGGAATTTAAGTTCTGTGTAGTTAATGAATAATCATTCCAAAGAAATGACGTGGCTTTGTTGACATGTACTCCCTGGTGAGACAGCTGACCAAATCACTCAAAAGGTTCATACTCATACTCGAGAATAAAGCTACTTTAACTTCCACTGAAAATCTCTAAATGATCCTTTTGTCCTAAAGAGCTGGCAGCCCTGAAAGAATAACCTTATCCTGAGTTTCACTTTAGAGTTTCTGTCCCATGATGATGTGAATAAGACTTTACTTATAAAGTGACGCCCACATTGGGTCACTTAATGAGCAGATGGAGTCCTGGAAGACTTCCTCTATATTCATTTATTTATTTTTTTAAAAAATGCTGAATTTGATGTGTTTCAAATACTGATTATTCATGTTATATAATAAACACGGAGCTCCTTTTATGGTCTTGACAATAAAATTCAGACATGAATGATAAAAAGGATCATACTAAATTTGCCCGTCATACACTAGATCATTCTGATCACAGCTTCTCAAACTTTTCTTGGCTGTGATCCTATTTTCAGGTCACGATATCCTTCTGACCCCTGCAAATAAAGTGTTTTATGGACTGTGAACTAGAACTAATCAATTAAGTCCATACTGAACATCACTGTATAGTCTTATAATGCTCAACATACACACATGATACTCACATGAGCATGGAAACACTTTTATCTGCAGGGGTCAGGAGGATCAGGGGTCACAGCCAAGAGAAGACCGAGACACTGTGATCAAAATGCTTTTACATATAGCAGGACTGTAAGTGGAATCATATTGTAATGATATCATTGTATCCTTCTGTTTTGTCCAGATGATTCTTAACAAGAAAATCTATCAAATGTAGCTCTTGGACTTCTTGTTTTACATATTATTACTATGTTTTACATATTATTACTATGTTTTACATAGTATTATATTTTTACATATGAAAGCACAGAGGAACACTGTCAGTGCTTATTTTACATGCTTATTTTGTGGTGATATTAGAAAATGTCTTTATTAATAAGGTGATAATTAATAACTATTGTGCGCAGCTTCACTGTTACAGACAGACATTTTTTTAAGTCTGACATTACACTGAATCTTTACAGTATTTAGCATTAATATAGAAAAATTCAAATCATTTTAATATCAGAATATCAAAATATCTACAATGATAATAATATCAGGCCTCATTGCCAACTAAATTTTTTTTTTTTCATCATCGGGCCAGTGATAAGGACATTGCTATGTGTGTGTGTGTGTGTGTGTGTGTGTGTGTGTGTGTTGGTGGGGACCTGCACAACCACATTATCTCCTCATCCCCTCGCTGTTGAATATTCACATGAGGGGAAAGATTGTGCTAATCTAAAATTTCTAATTAAAACTATTTGGTTGGTGGTATCACATAAACACTATTATTGTTTAATATCGTTCACTGTCGCATGGAATGATCCATCATTCTGCCAGGTGCTGCCCCCTCCTCCAACCAACCGACATCCTCCCTCCACCTCATATCATAAACAGAAAGATAATGACGCCACCTTTCCTTTCCTTACTACCACCATTTCAGTGTCTCTCCTTCTTTTTTTAAAAGGAAGCCCAGGCGAAACGCAGAGAAGGGGGAGGTGGGGTGGGGTGGGGGGGGGGGAGTGAGCGTGTGTTTAGTATTTTTTTAATAAGCGTCCTCAGTACTATTGAGTGGGTCCCTTTGTTCATATGGTAAGATTAATTATGCTGTCAGCCGCTCTCAGGGGCTGCTTAACAAAGATTCAGTGATATAATGGCCTGGCCCTGCGCTTGGCAATCACAATCACTGGGAGACAATTTCAAATCCTCCCTTCTCCACACAACGGCAAACCCTCGGCAGCCCTTTTCATCAAAGAGGAAGTCATTTTTGCCCGGGACGACGGCTAAACATCCTTCTCCTTTGCATCCGCGCAGGCACGTACACTGGTTACGTAGAAACACACACACACACACACTCACAAATAAGTTTCCCTTCACGTTTGTGCAGTTTGACTCTCCAGCTGTCATTCATAACCGACTGGGATAATGTGAGAGAGCTCAGGTCTCCTTCAAGGACGACAGAAACAAGTAATAGAACGACACACAGGGTTTGAACTCTGCTGTTGTCGCCGGCGTTTCATTGGCTTTTCACGCGCGCGCCTACACACACAGACACACACACACACACACACACACACACACATCCTTCCTCCTTACTCTCTTTCCTCCCTCGCGTCTGTATTAAACCGAGGTTAATTTTGCATTGCAGATTGAAGACGCTGCGGCCGCATCATTGCGAGCAGCACAGATGAGATAGATGTTTTTGTCATAGTCCATAGGGGACGAGCGGCGGGCAAATTGATTGATACTGGCAAGTTCTATTCAGGCGATTTCAAAGGCCTGATTTGTATTTTTATGTTTTGAATCTGTCACAGCACAACAATCTCTCTGTGAACAAAGCCGGATGTGTTATGAAGGACTGTGATGGAGAAAAAGGAAGAAAAACAGGGAAAGTCTGGATTTTTTTTTTTTTTTTGTTGACAAATGAACGTGCGTCGTTGTGAAATGTGTTGGCAGCGAGGGGATCAGTCAGATTAACACCAGACATTATGCAAGCAGATACCTCTAACTAACTACAGACCCGTGTGTGTGTGTGTGTGTGCTTGTGGTTGTTCGTGTGAGTGGAGGCTGAACTCCAGCCAGTGGATGACAAGATCAAGATCATCAAGATCAGAGATGGAGGGAATCAGCACTGCACGGCATGGGGGCTGTGTGTGTTTGTGTGAATCTGTGTTCCTGCAGCTGGGTGAATACATTTCCCAAATGCTGATCCTTTTAGAAGAAACGGAGAAACCCCACTGTTCCTCCTGACTCTTTTTCTTTGAGCACTGAACTGAAACCAGAGTGCAACTCCAGCTCGAGTATGTCACACTGTAAAGATGATGTCACAGTAATGCTCTGGAGTCCTATGGGTGGTGCCTATGAGCTGATGTTGCTACGACCAGGGGCAGACTTTGCAATAACGCAAGGTACTGACTGTGGCCTCCATCCAAGAGTATCCCCAGTGAAATAAATACATTATTATGTTTTGATTTAAGTATTCATAAAATTGTGTTCCCGCTCAGACGTATACATACATATTGTTAAATAATGCCTTCAAAGAGCTCATTTTTTATCGTAAGTGTGCTACCCCTCCACTCTACAGATGAATGAACTATTCCATCACTAGATGTGCCACTGTAAATGCGCACCGCTACGTACCTAAACACAGCGGTTGCTTGGGACGCTGAACCTTAGTTGTTGGAGCCTCGAGGTAATATGCTATTCTTTGCAGTATCAAACACTGAAACAGAATCATCATATTCCTAAAGAAAGAAAAAACAAGAGTGAATATAATGTCTTTTTTCGTCGGATCCCCCATACACCTCTAGCAACACCAGCATTATCGATGTTAGTTTCCCCGTCTGATGATGCCATCATCAACTCTCTCGTTTGATGATGGCATCATCAGGCCCCTTTTAATCTGACCCTCATGAAAACAGTGACAAAAGAAAACCGCATTCCATTAAGAGGGAGACAGAGGAAGAGAAAAGGTGCAGCAACATGCTGGTTCCGCATCTCTTATTTTAGTGAAAGTACAAGTGTTACCATTAAAAAAAAAAAAAAAAATTAAAAACCTACAGTTAAGTAAATTGCAGAGAATATACCAAAGGTATCAAAAGTACTCATTATGTGGAAGGAGCCATTAATATGTAAGCAGCATTTTAATGTGGTTAAGAGGTAGAGCTGATAACTACTTTATACACTGCTGGGAAATTTATTCATGAACATCGTGCAAACAGATCATATGTTTTGTAAGTAAAATCCTCTCTGTAAAGTCACTGATTTATCACAAAAATGTAGCAGAATAAAAACCACAACATACACTCTACCGCTGACTCACTGTGGAGTGAAAGACAGATTTATGTAAATGCAGTGTATAATTACTTAAAACATGTATTTAATGCAGCGCTTTGAGTAAATCTGCATAGTGACTTTCTACCACTGGCTCGTCCAGAAAAAAAAAATAAATAAATGACTGAATCCATCTCTGTTCACCACACACAAGTCCAGATTTACTTTTCCTGACACTGTTAGTTCCTGTTTACTACGTATTTTACTATGTATTTTTTATAGAAAAAAAAATACATATAATCCATACAAATACAATACAGTAATTGTCTGCTTGTCCTTTAGAGACAAAGGAAACTGTGCACATCCATTCTTTTCCTGCCTTTTGCTTTCTTTCTTTTCTTATATTTAAAAAATAATAAAATCATGTTGCAGTTTTTTCTGTCCAAAAGTGTGTCTCTTTTGAATAAATACCATCAAAAACACATCACCAAATAAAAAAGATCTGATTTTAAAATCAAACACACACACACACACACACACACACACACACACACACACACACACACACACACACACACTAGATTCATATCTGGGTCAGCTTATTGCATGAATCCCACACACTGACCTTGTGATGTGTCAGTCAAAGTGCCATAGAGGATTTCCCTGCCTTTTGCCTTTACACTCCAGCATATCCAGACAAGGCAACTACATCATGACCTAAGACACAAACTAGGACTGATGCCACTGTAATCATGATGAATGGAAGGCAGAAGACATGTCACCATTTCCTCTCTGCTTGATAAATGGTGTAATATACTCTTATTTAGCAAAAAAGAACCTAATCATAGACCTTTGGATTGTGGTAATATTCCACATCATATGTACTTAAAGAGCACTTATGGAATATCTATTTTCTTCTTCTTTTTCTTTTGTTTCTCTCTTTAAACTGGAGAGTGAGGAATACTTATGAAGGCATTTTTGTCAAATGGTTTGGCTCCTTTAGTAGCATTTAAAATATGCTTTATCTTTGTTGGCATATTCTTCTGAACATTTTCTAATTTAAGAGTAGAATCAACATAATTTCTACTAAAAAAAAAAACAGCACACTGTCCAAATGTTCACAAATAACGGAGTACATATATAATTGTTTAATGGCTGTTGCTTCATATTTTATTCCCCTATGAGAAACTGTGCAGTGTTACAATTCACATCCTACATAACTTACAGTACACTCAGTCCATACAAAGCCTGTTGCCGCTCTGTTCTTTATGAGTCTGCCCAGTGGCGACAGTCGTACCTTGCTGAGATATTTGTAGGAGAAGCCGTAACACCAGTAAATTCACATAAAATGGGACTTTTATGAAAATGCCTCGATTCGAAAAAAAAAAAAAAAACATCTGTGTGGAAGTGAAGATGTAGTGAGAGCTTTTAGTAGGCCTGAGCGACAAGTTGGGAGATTTTCATAAAGAGAAGATTCAACCATCGGAAAAAAAATAATGCGGCATAGTTAGACATAAATGTATAGTGTTTACTGAGACAAAATAATTGACAACAGGATTTGCATTGGATTCTATAAACCGCAGTTTTAGATGTGCTGCTGTTTTAGCATCCCAAAGCTACAGTACCCTCCGTTTTTAATTATTTGCACAGTCGTGTTAGAGAAAGATGGTCGTAATTATTGTTCATATCCTCAAGTCTTTATTGTTCTCATATTGTTTTGCCAGATAGAGTTAAGGTTAATATATTCTTGCTTTTAAGCCATATTATGCTTCTAATTACGATTCAACCTTGGCTTTGCTCTCTACCTCCCTCATTTTTTTATCTCATTCTTTTTTGTCCTCGACTCACTTAATGAATGTTTTTTTTTGTTGTTGTCTACTTAGCATTATACGGTATTTGTCATATATGCATTTTTTTTTTCTTCCATCCCTGATATAAATTACAGTATGACTTGAGAAACTTTAAATGGTCTGCCACCATCGTGGGCCTTGTATGAAATTAATTGCTGCCATGACAGATGATTGCAGCCTGTGCTGACGTTAAGGTCATTAAGTTCTGCATACACTGTAATGAGGTAGACACCAACACGTGCGATTGGCTGCCTATTATTTACCAGACTACTGAGGTTAGCTTGTGCTATTTTGCCCTTGATACTGAAATAGGGGATTTTTCCTCGCTTGGGAACAAGAGAGCAGGAGGAGGAAGGAAAGAAAAGGAACAATTTTTTTTTTTTTTTATCTCTCTCGGCGTCACACGCAGGCAGTCATGAGTGGGTGTGTGTATGTGTGAGGGGACGGAGAGAGCGAAGGAGGCGAGCGGCAGGCGTGGGGTGGGTTTAGGCAGTGGATGTGACAGTTTTAAAGAGTCTGAACATGTAAATCAAAAATAGTTTGGGCCTTAATGGATGTGTTTTAGCAGATCTTTCCCAGGCAAGGCCCCCTCATCCTGCGTCCCTGCGACCCACTCGCCTGTCTGGTGGGATGATGTTTACAATAATGGGGAGAGGCAGTCCAATTTCACCCAACACGCCAGGCACGGCAGCCACCTCTCTCCGCAGCCCCTGCGCCACATTTGAAAAGAGATGAGATTGAAAACAACACTAACTTCATGTAGAGGGCGACGTGGGGGAGAGGCAGAGTCGCGCCACAGACGAGCATCAGACACAATTTCACCTTGGCAGGGCGCTTGTCAAAATCAAGAAATATCACAGTAGTTTTCTCTGTCTCTTCCTACTTTCCTCCCTCTGCTCCTCTTTCTTTTTTTTTTCTCTTTTACCGTAAGAATTTTCTACCCTTGGGGTGTCACTCACACATGCAAACACATTTTCATACGGAGACACTCACACTTTCACATACGCAGAGACACACACACACACACACACACACAAAAGGCCCAAATAAAACTTCTTTGTATCCGCTGACAGTTTTCAGATGAAGCACAAACATGCACACACACACACACACACTGTAAGGTCCTGAGGGAATGATGTGAAAAGCCTGATATATTCTCCTAATGCCAGCGTTTTCAGTAAAAAAAGAGAGATGATCTCACAATGACCACATGTTGAAGAAAAAAAAACACAAAACAAAAAACAAACTAAAAATAAAGAAAAAAAAAGAAGAGAGAAAACAAATCTCACACACTTGTTCCAGTATAGCAGGCGGGTGTGAAGCGCTGATATCAAAATAACAAATCTGCAGGAAATTTTCTCCAGTAAAAAAAAAAAGTTGTAATTATGTGTTGATTTTTTTCTGTTATGGAAGTGAAATAATGAGGTGTTTACTTTGGTCGGTGGCACGGCGAGAGAGTGGAGAGGTGACAGCGGAGAACAGGAGCTGGACGTGACGATGTGATGGTGAAGGACTGGGAGACTCAGGGATGAGACGTAGACTGACCTTGTAATGTTTTCCACTGATACACTGCAGTTTTTTTTTTATCATTTTTGACTGTGTTTGTATGTAACATTGTGTTTGTGTGTGTGTGTGAGACAGAGTGTGTACAAATAGCCTGGATAAACTCTTTATTATTTTTGCTTATGTGTATATTTGTTTGGGCACAGTGAATTTAGGGTACTGTTAGATTCCTTACAGTAGACCCTGCTCAGATGTCATTACTGGTTACCTAATATATAAAAGTAAGCATGATAACTTGTTGATAAGTTGGTCAGGTGCTGCCCTTATGAAGACAGACAACAGGAAAGCATCCTCCGCAGTAGACGCTGGTGGTGGTGGTGCTTGATGGAAACCTTTGGATGAGTCTCCCCGGATATCACGGAGGTCATGGTGGTGATGGGGAGGAGGTGGATTGTGCAATAGTAGGTCTAAAAGACAGAACGGCAAGATTTGTAGTGATATTCAAAGGACGGCATTTGGAGACTGACTGGCTCGAGGAACGCGGGCGGAAAGATAATTTAATCGGCAAAGCAGAGTTTTAATTGTGAGCTAAACCTGTGTTCATTCTGATATTAAAATTTCTTGGTGTCCTGACAGCCCCTTTTATGATTTGACCACTCAGTTCTTTGTCACAGGACACTGATATAAAAGTATGTCAATTTACCTTGTCAACCTGCCGTCTGATCATATTGGTACAATGTTAGTACGTGACACTGTTGGTAAAACAGCAGCAGAAACTAACACAAAACAGTAAAAGCCTTGAACAAAATCAGGTTGTATTGTATAAATTCCAGGCGGTAGCAGTGGGTGTTGAACTCAAGACGCTGCCACCCTCTCCAACAACCTTCCTTCTATATCCTCCTTTAAGTGTCCTCACATTTGGATCTTTTCTCCCTGACCCCTTTAGCCTTGTATTGTACCCCTCCACGCGCTGTACTCTAATCCAGGCACTAGTCCTTCACTATGTTACCCTCATAAATAAGGTCACCGCAGACAAAGAGAGGAGATGTTAGGGTAGAAAATCACATCAGAGGAATAAAACCTGGTTATTTTTTTACGTTTGTAGGACTCCTTATTGTGTGAAGGGTCAAGCACCCTTCGTTTTCGCTCTGATCTCCTGAGAAGAAAGAAGAAGATGAGAGAAGAGGAAGAAAAGTTCATTTTATTATAAAAAAAAAAAAAAAAATGAGGGCAAGGATTTCGCTGACGAGTGGGGAAGAATGAAAAGGTTAATTGGGCTATTATCCAGCTGTAGTTTTTGAGGGATTTATAAGATGTCCTGGACTCGCTCTCACTTTCTCTCATTTTGTTTGAAACGTGTGCTTATGCACGCACACGTGCACACCGCCTCGCACTCGTCCACATGCACACAGATTTTTCATCAGATTTTAAACAATAATAGAGGAGTGTAGATATAAAACAATCCAAGCTAAAACACTTTCTCAGTCTTGTTGTTTGTTCCATGCAATAAATGGTGTAATATTAACAAAACAGGAATTTGTGTACACGTGTTTTAGGAACAGGATAAGCTAAGTATGACATAGCGATGATTAAACAAGATACAGTTTGTTAATTAGTGAGCGTTAGGTTAACCACATCCTGTCTCCAGCTTCATACTTAACACACAGACATGAGACTGACATAAATCTCCTCACCTGACTCTCAAAAAGACTCAAAGAGAATAAGCATATAAACGCAAAACATATTAGTGTCACAATAACAGCTCTAAAATTGTGAGATGACTACGTTTTTTTTGGCCGATTCTTTTTCTATTGGCCTGCATCCATGCCATTCCTTTAATTCTCAGTGGAAAATGCAATATTTTAAGATAGTTTTGGCATTAAAATGTGTTTTGATAACATTTCAAGTGAGAAATGTGTTTTATTTTGTGTTCTGTGATCCAGTCTTTTAGTGAGTGCTCTATTTCACCATTACATATTTTTGCATCAACACCCCATCATGTACATCATGTTTTTGCTCTACAGGTGAATGATTATAGCTATTTTTCCTAGACTGTCTTGAAGTTTCTGTACTGACGGTATTCTCCAATGACTAGAGTGTGATAAATGTCGAAGAGTTTAATTTCAACACACCATCACACAAAACTGAGCAAAACACAGTTTAGGAACATTTGATGGTGGAATTCTCTTAATCAGTTAATCAAATTTTATTCTGTTTTATCTCTTTATTTCTCAAATTAATAGTAAGATTATTCCCTGATTATACTAGTAAAAGTCACAACTGCACACATCAAATGTAAAGTCACCTTGCAAACGGAGCTGTCCATTTAACCTTGGTATGAACTCAGATGTTTAACTGATGTTATCACAATGATGCAATGGTTGTCTTATCAGAGGCTAAGTGATCACGCTAAAAGACACAATCAATGAAGAACTTCTGTGTCAAGAGGAAGTCGTGAAAATGAATGAGGTTGAATTAACGAATGAATACATGTATAATTAAAGCTGCAAGCGGCGATGATCGGGCCCTCGCACCTTCGTGCACGTCGGGGCGTGCTGCAGTCGAAGTGCTGTTATTGCAGTGCAACATGATGCAGCAATACATTTACACAGACACGGATATACATTTTCCTGAATATTGGACGTTGCATCATTTCCTGTGTCCACTATGTGGTGCTAGAAAACACGCGCTAAATGTACATTATGTTCCTGAATATTAAAGGTAGACCACACACTTTAAATTGCATGTAAATCAAAGGAAGTTTGTAACATAAGGCTTGCTTCCTGTTGCCACTAGGCTGTACTATACAGGTGGATCATTAATGCAGCAATACATTAAGTCAAGTCGCCTGACATGCATATGCATTGTCATGAATATTGGATGTTGCACAAAGGAGTTAATTATCACTTCCTGTGTCCACTATATGGTGCTAGAGAACACCCACTGATTATATGTCATGTTACTATATATCATGTGTACACCACACCATGTAAATTCCATGTAAATTATATGATGTTTATCATTTAAGGCTGACTTCCTGTTGTCAGTAGGTGGCACTATGACTATGAGTCAATATTGACATATAGATGTGTTCAGATCTGGACTTCAACCAACAAAGTCCAGTGGAGTTAAAACAACTTCCTGTTTCATGGCAAAACATGGAAATTTACCGGCACACCACATCAAGGGCGTTATGTGAAGACTCTAGATTTTGATAACTTTTCATTACAATGGTCTTAAGATGACACTGACTAAATCTGAAGTCGGTCGGATCAAATCTCTAGGAGGAGTTTGTTAAAATACAACGCCTGCAAATGGTGAAAACTGCGCTAAAATTGCAAAGTAAATTCAAAATGGCTGACTTCCTGCTGGGCTTAGGGTATGACTCCAAGAGGCTTTTTTGTGCGTCTGGACATGATACATGTGCCTAAGTAAGAATGATAGCAGGATCTTGCACTTGGAATTTTTGGTGAAGAGGCCTCCAGTTATTGAATATTAGTTGGTTATCAGCATCCATAAATTCACACCATACGTTTCTGCAGCAGTACAGATGAGAACTTGACTGTGTTTCTGTGTGGAATCACTAATGTAAAGCTGTCTAAACAGTATAACAGTGTATTTACACCATAGAACAGCCTGTCTCCCTGTGTTGCACCCACCTGTGAGCTGATGCATACACACATACACACACACGCAGCAACGCACACACAGCACGCCACTGTTATTTCTTTACTTACTTATTCGCTTACTTACTTACCGCAGAGAGAGAATGGAAGCAGAGGGCAATACTCTGCCCTTGAGAGTGGCCTCTTGATTAGCAACCACTCATTTGTGATGTTCTCCGGCAAATCAGTGGCCATTCACATGACGAAGAACGCCGCTGAAAAAATGAACAGCTGTCACTGTGTGATGTGTTAATTTCCTGACAGTCTCGGCGCTGAAACCAATTACTGATTTAAGGGCAGGGAGAGAGAGGCCCTCTGCACACGCTCATTAGGCTCCTTCAAGACTAAGAGGATAAAAGCAAAACAAGGAGAGAGAGAAACAGAGTGAGAGAGGAAGAAAGAAAGAAATAGAGACTTCCATACTCTTGCTGTCAGCTGAAAGCCTTGTATGTACAAAATGTCATCTTTAACATAATTAAAAACAAAACTACTACAGCCTAGTGTGTCTTATAAGTATCACATATTAGTGAAATTATGTTTTGTGGGGAAAAATAGAAAATTACAATAAGATTACATAAACTCACAGTTCTGTTTTCTATTCTCACCTCTTATCTCAGAGTTTGAACGAATGCTTGTTTTCTCCCTGTTGTAACCATTAGAGCAACGGCCACTGTAAACTTTTGAACTGATGATCTATTATCATACTGCCCACATTCATATGCATATTCAGTACAGAGTTGGTGCTTCATATGCATATTAATCTTTCTATGTAGTCCACTTCAGGGTACCACTAGGACTCAATGTTAATCCACTAGATCTAATCACAGACTCAGTCTAATCATAGTGCCAGCTGTACTGTTATGAGGGGAAAATTATATTTTCTTAACTGATATTGGCTACATGGTTATCAAAGCATGGATGTTCTCTCTGCTGTTATTGCTCACAAAGTTCTTCTATTGTACTTAAGACATAACATCTGCGTCAATTCGTGTCATGCGTTGCAAGTAGATATACAATGCCCAGTGAGAAGAGCGAAAGAGACAGAGTGTAGCCATGTGTTGCACTAGCCTGGCGAGCTAATGGTCAATAAAGGATGAAATGGAGCAAAAATATAGCTTTGAGTGTCAGATCATGTACAGGTCTCAAATTTGGCAGTACCAGTCAGGTTCAGTCAGATTAGGTCTTAAAGATACCTATTTCTACACCCTGGTTGTGAGAGCAGAAAATTCAAAAGCTTTTACAAACTGCTAATGGGTCAAATCACGACAGAGTGTCATCATTTTCCTTTGAAAATGCATTGTACTATGATTATGTCATCCTAAACAGGCCTACTTCACTATACATTTCAGCTTTTAAAGATGTAATTTTTTTAAGGTGCACTAACAGTAAATTTCCAGCCCTTGTGGTAATGGTAACTGTTTAATGAGTAGCTGCTGTATCACACCATATACGTTGGAACAATTAAAGATGGAAAGAAAATAGGTTCCATATGTTGTTGCCCTTTGTGGTGGTGAGAGGTAATTTCAAAAATGACAAAAATGGCAGAGCAACTAGCCTAGCTGTGCATATGATGTCTCACATGAACAGCCATCTAGCTGACAGATTGTCCCTGGCCAGCTAGCTAACTATACATTACCCATTCACACTATGCAAAAAAATATTTTAAGCTCACGATAGGACTGCAACTTGTGTTTTATAATTTCACATGTCATTTACTGTCACATATGACACAGCTTTTAGTTTTTTGTACCGGCTAGTGTGTAAACTATACAAGATAATAGGGTAATTTATATTAACAGTTTAAGTTTTTTACTACTAGCTACTTATTGCTAGTTACAAGCTAGCTACTAGTTACTAGTTGCTAGTAGCTATTTTGCTACTAGCTTGTCCTAATTAATGTTTGTATCCCTTTTCTTCTTTTAGCATGTAACATCTTTGAGCAATTTGTTCCTCTCAACATTATTATTTAGTTATTTTATTTGTAAAGGACCATGTACAGTATTAAACATAAATGTTACCATGTAATGTATTGTACCAGAGTTAGCTTACATTGAATTATCATCTGCAGTCCTTTGGCACAATTATAACATATGCACAATAACAGAACAGTGTGAAACAAAAACAAACAAACAAACAAAACAACAGGACACATAATACAAAGTTACACACAGTAACACATCACACACACCCACACACTCACCCACAATGTCAACTACAAATGATAAGTGTTTGTCAAATCAAATTAAAAGCAAGATTATTTGTGTACACGAGAAAACCAATAAAAAACAACTTGGCTTCCTTTCTTGCCTGAGATACATGCTTCTTCTTTAATATGTCTGGTGATAGAAATTGTGCAAAAATGGTGGCAAACATCTTAATACGCCTGGTCCATTCCTCTTTTGAATATCTCTTTTTCATTGCTAACCCGCATTACGCTCCCTCTGTGTTTCCCAGACCCTCCCAGTCTGGGGGCCAAAGGGGGCAGCCATATCCCCTGTGGGCCTGCTTGCTCTCCGCTCCCTTCCACTAGCGGAGATAATGTGGGAATATTTATTCACTCTCCTCCGTGACCCGCTGTGTGTGTGGAGTGCGATGCAGCTGTAATTGGGACGGTGGTTAAGGGGACCGCTGGGTTATTCCAACGATGGGCCTGGCATCTTTAGAAACATGGCCCCCAGTCCGTGTCCCTATCTCTGCTCCCTCGCTCAGCCTAATCTGCTAATAATACCTTTGTCTAATGGTGTCAATGGCCATATATCACCTCGGGACTGGAGAGAGAGAGGGAGGTAGTGAGAGAAAGTGATAGTGGTGGAGATAGATTCAAATGCATGCTTCCTGACACGGCTAGAGATTAAAATAATATATTCCCCCCAAAAAATGGCAAAAGCAATCCGATGATCACTGACAGAATTATATAAATCCAAAAACAGTCACTTGTTTGGTGTCTCAAAAAAATAGAAAGTATTTAATTGTGAAATTCTAAAAACAAATTGCATTGTAATTCATTCATGCTGTTGGGTCATATTATAGAGAGTAAAGGGTGGTTCGGCAGGTTTAGAGAAAGTAAATGCATGTTAAAAATTGATAAAGTGGACTAAAAATGATCACAATATGCATTTTCTTTAGTCTTCTGCTGAATTCAAGGGAAAAAAAGGAAACACCTTAGCCCTTAAATTAAGAGCCATGAATGCTGGCCCTTAAATCAACTATTCAAGTCCCTAACAAGGTTAGTCGTCACGCGGCCATGGTCACCAATTGCTTCTAAATGAAGGCAGATATTAATGAGGTCTTGATGGAGCTGGGCTTTTGTTGGAAATGCCTTGATGTTGAAAGCTAAAACAAGACATTCTCATCAGCAGCCTTCCCCAAGTCTTTAGAGATCAAATTATGTCTGGATATCAAATAAATGAGTGACTTACACTTAATTTCACAAAGAAAAGAGGGTGAGAAAAAAATAATTGATTCCTTGACTTTCCTACAAGACAGAGAATTGTAAAACAAACTCCGAAAGAAAGAACATGTCTTTTCTTTGTTCATAAATAGATGATTATTTTTAATTTCGTTAGATGAAATGCAGAGTGTCTCCCATGAGATGCACTTGGCTAGTTATTCCGCAAAGCTTGTGTATTTTATTTATACAATTGGGCTTGAGTAAACAAACTTTTTTTTTTCCTGATGAACTGACTTAAAAGACACAGAAAGACTGCTGTTTGAAATGTAATAATGAACTTCTCTTAATAAATACAGGCCAGATGACTAATGACATTGTCTTCCTTTTACATTCATCTTCTACTTTTTTGAACATAAATACATATTCCTTATGTCAAACTTAATTGCAGATCATACATTTTTCCAATTGATTCATATTTACATATCGGTTACTATTGTAGATACGTTTTAAAACAAAAAAAAATGGGCAATTATGTTATTTAGTCAGGTTGCACTTCAGTACAGGTCTGCTTTAAAATACTCTTTACTCATATGATTTATTTATACTGTCTTGCAGTATTTTATATTAAACATCATTACACATAAATTGTTCCTAGCAACATGTATCATTCCTGCAGTATCAGATAATTACCTCATTATGTTTCTGTTTTTAACTTTTGACAACCTCCTGCAGCCAGTGCTTAATCAAGGGGGAAAAAAGGAGACTGTCACAAAAGTTTGTTTTGTATGCAAGCACCATTCTGAATAATATAACTTTTATTATTAACCTACAGCAGCACACCCCTCTGGTACTCTGCGTGTCTCCGACGGCGCGAGGTGCCATATCCTCCCGTGGACGACGACAGCGACCGCTACCCCTGGACTACTCTGTGGGAGGACAGCTGGATCTTCAGGCTTCTCTATTGACCAGGACTGGTGCAGCGGTTCTGGCTGGCTGCTTCCCTGAGGCTAGTATTGACACCCAGGTTCTGGTTTGGATAGCGGGGTCGCATGACTAGGACTCTCCTCTTTTGATTAATTGAGGACTAGCCTTGATTAATGATGCCTTTAGCCCCATCTTCTTGCCGTAAACTCAAACTTTTTTATAGCTGCGCTACGGGGGAGACCTCCTGGAAAGAAGTCAGCATAAGGCAGCTGTTGTAGCTTATTACACTATTCAAAATCATGCCACAGTATTTTTTATTATTGGTAAGCTTAAGTCTTTTGCTGTTACATTTTGTTCTCCTTGATGTTTTGTTACTGTATTTTGAATTTCTTGAAATATTTTCCATAATTGTGGTGTAGCTGATCATCCTGTAACAACAGTAACTACATTTCCTCAGTTTTGGTGGGATTTTCCTCCTTTGCCCAGTATTTCTGGCAGAGAGGTTTACTGAGTCTTGCATAATGTTACTCTATTATTATTATTACTTTATTCTTTTTTTTTTTCAATGACAAGAGGCCTTTTTCCACAAGAGATGTTTTGATTTGCTATAGCAGGAAAAGCACAGGTGTTAGTGATAACATTAACAATGGCTCTGTTCAATTCCAGTGTCCCAGTAAGTCATGACAGTGTGACAGTGAGTCAGTATGCACGATACCAGGACCCTGAAACTAAAGCAGCGACATGGAATTCAGCCTTCTTTCATTTTATTATTTACACCTGTGCTTTTATTACTGTCACATGTCAAAATGTCTTCCATGAAAAAGGCCTATTTTTTCCAACTATATTGACTGTATATCTCAATTGTCTTACTAAAGGAGTTTATCTAGATTTCTTGCTTGATAGGTTGACTGTGACATTAGCATGATGTCATCAATTTTGTACCTATATATCCTCTACCTTCCCCTAATGTTAGCCATTCATCTCATAGGTAAAACCAAAACATTGCCTCTTCAGTGCATAAAGTTAAGGACCTATAACCTAGTGTGTGGGTGCTCTCCACTCACATTTAATTCATTTGTCATAGTTTTTCTTTAAATATCTATACTTAAGCAAATTCTTGGACACCATGTTCACTTTAAAGGTCATTTGAAGTTCTTTGTCATGCCTTTAAATGTTGAGTGCAACACTTCATGTCTGCCCTTCAGATAAGGATCCGTGTCTATGCACAGCATACCAGCCAATCGGTTTTCTCTTTGTATACTGCTCATACTTACAAACTGCCTCCATATGGATTTGTATCTTACATGTTAATTTCTAGATGGAATGATGCAGACGGTGCCCCTAATTTACCTCAGTGTCTACCCTCTCACCACAATCACATTCAAAATGCACAAAATGTATTTAGATATACAGTAAATGCCCTGTAACATCATTACATCATTACATGGCTGCTGTGGTGCACATAATGCAGTTCAGCTGAGTCATCAGCTATAGTTCACTGAGTCACTAAAGACTCCATGTTATCCTGCATGAACTGGAAGCTCCACAGAGGACCTCTCCTTCCCCCTCGCCTTATTACTTGTTTTAAAGTAAGCAGCTTGGGTCGGTACACCGGTGTGGGCTAATGCATGCAGTTTGCGCAGCTGCGGTGCGGGACGGCAGACAGCCGATCATGGCGTGATTTATGACGCTGACCGCTGGCTGCGTGGTGCAGGCTAATGACACATACACTAAAGTCATTGATTTGTATGAATGCCCTCCGCTCTTCATCTATCACAATTTAATGTTGGAGTTTGCAATGCAGAGGTAGAGAGGAGGAGGGGCAGAAAAAAAAGGGAGGAGGGAAGGGGGGGAGGTAGCGTCCCAAGGAGGAGGTGAAGCAGACGAAGAAGGGAGAAGAGGGGAGAAAATTGACATGCGGCTACCATATGGGGTGGCATAGACGTTGTGGAACAAGAGGGGCAGGTGAGATGAGGGGGATGTGGAGTCCTGGTACCCCAAGGCCCAGCAGCACCTCCTCCCTTCCTCTCTTCCTTCCGAAGTCATGAGTCATTTGCTGCTCCTCTAATATCTCCCCCCTTTCCTCTGCTTTATGGAAATGGCTGTGGATTGTGCACAGTGGACACTGTGCTCAATAAAGCAGATAATAGCAACAACAAGGGGCGAAATGCAAGCATTACCTTTAGTCTACAGGAGACACAAAGAGAGGGAGAGATGAAGGGAAGGAGGAGGAGGAGAAAGGAAAAGGGAGCAGGATAAAAATGAATAATAATCCTGTTTACTGTTTGAATGAAAAAATAAGAAAGAACTGTCTTGTATGAGCTCATACACACATACAGTATCATGGCTCACTGTTCATTCAATATAATATAAGCATTACTGTAAACCGGGTATCTGGTAACTTTATGTGTAACAGCTGTGCATGATGCAAACACATGCATATGCTCACACAGATGTGCAGCATCTGACACCCAAACTTTACCCCAGTGAGGCTGATTTTCACTTCCACCTCCTACAGGAAGGAGGAAGTGTTCGTGTGTGTGTGTGCACGTATGAGGGTGAGCGTTTGAACCTTGCACGTGTGCATGTGTGAGTGTTAAATCTGTCGCAGTGCAGGAAAGGCCTTCCAGGAGGGGAACAAGATAGATGGCCTACTGGGATGACTTCTCATCACTTTAAAGCACAAGTCTGCAACTTCTAAAAGTCTAAGTCCATTGCCAGGAAGGGGTCCATGACATAAATAAATAAAAAACAAAGAAAACCACTGCAGAGGAGATATAAAACACAATGTAAATATATACATTTAAATTTTTGAATGAACATAATATCAATATTATACCTAAAGGGTCACTCCACCCAAAATTACATGGAAAACATATCTTTAATTATATCTAGTGTTATCTAGTAGATCATTTTTATTATGTTTCAGCCTATATTTCAGCCCAATGCAATTAAGATGAAGTATTTATTATTATTATTATTATTATTATTATTATTATATTACTGTGCTAATTGTCTTACATATTACATGTAAAAAACAAGAGAGAGACAGAGAGAGAGAGAGAGAGAGAGAGAGAGAGAGAGAGAGAGAGAGAGACCTAAGTTACAAACCTCACTGTGGACAGTTTTCACTTTTGCTACTTTTTACATAAGAAATAGTTCCCATGAAAACCATTGAAAGCAGGTTCTGTGGATTACTCAGAACAATGGGGACACTGTCTCTGGAAAGAGATGTTGCTGATGAATTTCCTAAATGTCACTGATCAAGTTTGGGACCACCACAAAGTGAAAATTACATTCACCTTCATTGCGGTGGGATGGAAAGTGAACTATCTAAAAACCTGAAGACATGAAACTGAAGCTACAGTATCTACATGGCTAGACATAAGTAAGTGAAAAAGTCTGTTTTTTTGTAATTTAGATCAAGCAACCGTTTAAAATCCCAGGGTTAAATACCAACCTAGTTGTGTTTAAATAAATACCCTCCAGTGGGATCCACCAGTTGGAATCTTATCGTGTCTTTCTTTCCTCACACTCACCCTCTGTCTCTTTCTCTTCCTCTCTGTTCACTATAGGCATCTCAGCCTCTCATTTGATGACAGGGTGCAGATGGAGCCATGACTCATGGCTTACAGCACCCGCTTTAATTACCGCGGATGTAAACAAGCCTGTCAGTTATGCTAATCCGAACCATAGCTGGTCTGAGGAGACAATAACAATAGACGAACAACAGGAAGAGGACCTGTTGAACACCTGCTTCTCGGACGGACCTGTCTCTCAAACCTTCACACGAACATCATGTAAGCCCATTTGGAATGATTTTGTACCTCTGATGCTTCCTCGCTCAGGCTGGATCATTTGGAGTGGGAATGTACACAACCTGTTTTCATCTCTGAATGTACACAACATATCAGGACTAAAAGTCAAGATAATAATATCTGGAAAAGTTTGTGCTCTGACACATACAATTGGTTCCATACTTATAAAAACATGTAAGAAGCATTGCTGCAAGTTTCTCTGTATGTTCCTACTTTGGGCTTATAAGTAAATATGTAAACATGTCTTGTGCATGCAACTGCTTTTCATATTTTCTATATTTAGTTCACATTTTTCTTTATTTCAATACCACATCTGTAGCTGATATACACAGAGTCTTCAGACTCCTCTTTTAACCTCACAGTGCAAAGTTTCATCGGGCCTCTTCACTCTCACTCGACTAATCAACCAGTTGAAATTAGTGGTGCAGTGGCCAGGACAATGGACCTCATTCACTAATATGTGTGTAGAAATGTTCTTTCTTTGCGCACAAAATAAGTGTACATGTAAAATTATCTGATTCATGACACGTGCGCACCAGTTAATTTTGTTCTTACCACCATGTGTATGTTAGTAATCCACAATCATTCTAAATTGACAGGTGTGCACCTAGTATCAATAATAAGCATACTACCATGGCCCAATTTCTCTATATAAGGAAAGCTATGTTGGACTGGTGCAGCAGTGGACAGAACTGTCACTCATTGCAGAGTTCTTTGATGGTAAAACTGTAGAAAAACTTTACTGCTAGTGAAATGCAAACAATAGTTTCGGAAGTAGAAGCCAGAAAAGGCAGATTTGGCTGGTAAACATGTCATTGGCACAACCGTTTGGAGCCCCGCGGTGAATCCTATATCCTATACAGTCTGCATACCTGTTGCACCACTACCACGCAGTACGTCCATAACAAAATAAAAAGTTGGTAAATATGTAGATCTGTGGAACTGATCTAAATAAATCTCTACTGCTGTGCTAGGTGTGTGAGCAAAAGCAGAGCGCCCCTAAATTGTGTATTATTGGTAATTTTACACTTTTAAATGTTGTATATTTAGGCCCAATCATTTTTTTAAATGATTGTGGTTCTAACATACTGTTTATATTGAATAAATATTGGCAAAATTATTTTTTAAGACCGGGGGACGTTTACAATTTGTGCGTACGCATGATCTAAGGCAGTTCTAAATTTGTTTGCAGAGTAAGAACAAATTCAGGTAAGAACATATTGATGAATCCCAGATTTGTGCTTAAAACGCATGGTTTAAGCACAGATTTGTGCGTATGCACTGTTTGTGAATGAGGCCCATTGTTCAGACAATGAATTTCTTGTGGTGGGGCCAGAAAGGAATTTGGTATTAGATGATTCCAGATTATGTTCAATGACAACATTTTTTAATGTCCAATGCCAATGTTTCTACAATATCTTCACAAACAACGGTATGGTTAAATTGAGGAGAAGATCATAGTGATTGCAGATCAGCATTGGTTAGGGTATGGTTAAGGTTAGGAAACTAAAACACCTAGACACCTGGGGGAAGATTGTGGTTACATTGTTGTTGTTGTTTTTTTAAGCCAATGCTGACTGTTAAATTTTGATGGTGACAGGACGCCAACTCTGGTCTGCTGAGTGAAAGTTGGATGAGCTACATGCTCATCCACCACACCAGCCTCCATAACCTTACTTTCCACTTTGCTACTTAAAGGGCACCAGATGTGCTGCAGATTTGTCCAATAAAAAGTAAATAGTTCTGGGTTGAGTGGTGGGCAACTATTCTCCATCTGTTCCACCTGGAACTGTGATTCTGATGGAAATTTGTTTATTTCAGAATAATATTTCAGGAATAAAGTGACACCTAGCCACTTTGTCTTGCAAAAGAAGAATTCAGTGGAGCTAAGGGGCACTAGGAATGTAAAAAAAAATGTGAAACGTCAAAGGCAGCCCTTAAATTTCATGATTGTAGCCATCTGTCAGAGGGACACCTGCAGAATCAGTCTCAAACTGTCATGTGAATCTACACAGAATAAATGCATGATAGAGGCTTCAAGTTAACCATGTGACTAACAGTCTTTGCTTTCCTATAGACTGAGCCATACTGCCCAACCAAGCCACGAGCACAGCTACTGAAGTTGGCTTCAGGCAACATAGTGTTACAGTAGTTTTGCTGTCGGTGCCTTCATGTGCTTGTGGGACTGAAGGAAAAATGCAATCATCAATCTAAAAAAATCTACAGTATGCTTTGCAAAGCAGGTAACAAGCAGTAGGAAATGGGGCTTTTGAGCAAGCCCATAAAGCTCACTAATAAAGGAGAGTGAACACCACTTGAAACAGTCCCACCACCGTGCGCCAAGATAACAGGAGGTTTAATATTAGTTGCCATATTAAAGCGCTGAATAAGGTTTAACTTGGTCAGCCTAACCTGGCTTTCACACCAGAAACAATAACAGAGCACAGTTTACACAAGGTGGAGCGCAAACCAAAGTCTAACACATCAAAATGTGTTTGGGCGTAGTTTTAACAGATTAAATGCAGCAGGCTGTTGTCTAGTTCTTTTAAGCTAGTTCTTTTAAGTCAGTGTTGAATGTATAAACAAAACATACAATTTCTTACAAGGTGTCCACATTCTCTCTTATATTTTCTTGTTATACAAAATTAAATGTTCCTCTTCTTTGCAGTCTAAAGTTGGCACCGATAAAATTCCACCTCCATTCTCCCAGTAGAGGTTGGCATGCTCAGGTGTCAGAGTTGAATTTAGTTGAACTTTGGGTAAAAAAAACCTGGTGGAAAGTCACACATTACAACGTAATTTCACTTGCACAGCTGCAGAGGAGAGTGTAGCTGTGTTTTCCAGTGAAATCAGTGTCCTTCATCTGCACAATTCTGTGCTTGCATTAGTTGAAAGCCAAACAACAATGCTACAATTGTGAACTGTATTTTGTTATACTCTGTATCACAAACATGATATCTTGGCAACTTGGTAAAATGACCAAATTATTTTGTGTTCCAATTATAACACGTCCAACTGCACATCATAGCACCACATTATGGATGTGTTTATGTCTCTAATTCTTTAACTTTAAAGCGTTCTTAAAAAACTACACCGTGAAACACTTTAAAATATCTTGCACAATCACTACAAGTGCACAATGGTTCACACACAAAACACGGCTTCACTTAACTATCCGAAAGTGGTTTATTTTATTAAAACAATATAGGCTATTGTAGGACACATTCATGTACCATATGGAAATGCTTTTGCTGTTTGAACCTGGGAATCCATTCCTGTACCAGCTCATGTTTGATGAATGTCAAACATACTTAATTGGAGAACCCGTTCATTCTGGATGTTCATTTGCATTGAGTAAAAGAAAAACAAAAGCAGCTTGTTGCATTTTATTTGTTGAATAGAAGACTTCCTGAACCATGAACTGAAAGCATGTCTCTCTTCTCTTCATATTTGAAAATTGACACTGCCATTTGTAGAGAATGAGAGGATGATTTGGCAGTATTGATAGTACAGATACCAAAATCAATAAATATATTTTTTTAATGTCATCTTTCTGCACATGTGTCAAGTCTCTAGATATGCATTCAAACGCAAACTGCAAAAGTAACACATGGGATATTCATTTGTATTAAGAATAATTAATGTTAAATATATAAATATTTGTACATGGATTTGTTAAAAATTACGCATTATTTTTCATAATTACAGGCATTTTCTGTTGTGTACAGGCAGTATATTGTGTTCAGGCATATAACTCAAAGATTAAATATATTTATCAAATTTCTACATAAATAAGCTGCCCACTTGAATCATATTGGTTATATGTGTAACATTGGCTTGAAGCTGTGATCACAAGGTACAGTATTATAAGCAGTATGATAAACACCCTGTAACTACATGATATGAATATTGGAAGATGGGAAAAACAAAAAAAAAGAACTTACCAGGGAAACTATTTGGATATTGGTGTGATAGAACATAAGTTTTGGATGTTTTATTATTGTGTTAAAATTGCATATCTGCTTCTACTGATCTAATAATCTGCATCACAGTGGACGTTATGGCAGTAAATGTTCAGCCTTGACTCGTATTTGCTCGCTTTACACCCAGGTGAAGATGCCCCTTGATTAAAAAGAAAAGTAAATCTCTTGCTACTTTTACCAAACACCCACAAACATCAAAAAAAGCCTTCCTTTTTCACTTAAAGCTTCCTCAAGGCGTCAGTCACCCCCTCCCCACCTCCCCGCCGCTGTAGGCTGGTAGATTTAAGCAGCCCGCTTGATTGCCAGAGCCCTCAAACCTCGTCTGAGAGACGATAACGAGACGTCACAGCTTTACACTCAGGTTTTAGAAGGAGAGGGAACATTTGTCATTTAAGCGTCTCTCCGGTCTGAGCGTCTGTCAGCCGAGGCTCCACTCTAACAGCAAGATGGATCCAATTACCAGCCGTGGACATCTCTAACAAGGTGCCAGGAAAAGGCTGCCTGGACAAACAACGCCCGGGCCCAATAATGAGAGGCCCTCATTTGAGTGATTTGAGTCTCTCTCTCTCTCTCTCTTTCCTGCATAGAAATCTGCTACAAAATATGCGGTGTTACTTTTATTCATCTTTTGTTTTTTCTTCTTTCTCAAAGTTTTACGTATTTTCAAAGAGAGTGAGAGATGGAATTGAAAGAGATGAAAAGTAGCAAACATGCATACAGTATTAGCATAAAACTTCCTACCTTTTATACACACACACACACACATGCAGACAAATACATTCAGTGCCCAAACTTTGGAACGCGTGATTATTAATCATTCCCGAGCCAAGCTTGTCAATATAAATGATACAAATAACACAGCATCTGCAAAAGCCTGTAAAGAGAGAGAAACACTTTCACAAGTAGCTCATTTTGCCTCATTCTCTCGCATAGCTAACCAGGCCATGGATTGTCAATGCTGGGGCCAGGATCAATGTGCCAGAGCTCTGTGCGTCCCATCGATTTCCCAACTCCCAGATATCACAACGACTCTTCATCAACAAAAGCACTTTGTCCTTCCCAAATAATCAGATCGAAAGAGCTCCTCTCCTGAGACAAAGTCGCTTCAGTCGCTACAGTGCCACACATACCCCCCCCCCCCCGCCCTCCTCCCTCTGGTTCCCTCCCTCCTTCCCTCTCTCTGTAGTCCCCCCCCCCCCCCTCCCCCCTCCTCTCCTCCCCACCCCTGGGACACCAAAGCGTTTTGCTGTCCCCACAGCTTCCTGTGAGTGAGATACATGCTCAACAAATGACTGCGTGCTGAGAACTTGTGTATGAATGTATAATCCGAGCAACACAAGCAGGTACGGATCAATATTCCTCACCATAGATGAAAGAGGAGGAATGAAATTAAAACCGCACAAGATTAAGGTTGTGTTTTTTTCATGTTCTATTTTGTAGATCATCTGTGTAATTTTTGGAACAAGGGAACAAATTGTTGCTTAATATTTAATTCATTGCAAGCGACAACACTTTACTTTAAGTCTCCCTGTTAGCATTTAGATGCATTATATAAACATGTAATAAATGGTTTATTCACGACCATTATGTTCTGTAAATTCCTGATGCATGTTTTACAAAAAGTAAAATACATAGAGAAAATTGACATGCCTTGTTGAATTAATGAAAAACTCACCATACTAGTCTTTATAATGTATGCTGTCCAATAAACCTCATAAAGCTTGTTTATGAGTCAAAGTGTGTGTATTTGTCTCCTTTGTTCTTTATGACCTGATGATATGGCAAAAAAGCTGTGAGATCAGATTGGATTAGATCCTAAATTACACTAGCATTCAGTATTTTATCTTTTTTTTAAAAAAAAAAAACACTATAACTATTTCATCACTATAGTTATAGAGGCACATCATTTTCTGGCCTTAGTGTAATGTTTCCCAAATAGCAACAGTAGTGTACAATATATAAATTACATATACTTACTAAAAAGTATTAAAGTAAGTATGAAAGAGTATTTTTTGTGAATATATTGTACTGTTCAAATAAATTATACTATACCCATTGTTAATGTTGTCACTGTTACTCTGTTTTCCCCATTTAAGTAATATTGCTGTACTCCATAATTATGAAAGAAGTAGTCAGTAATAATAATTAAAGAAAAAAAACAACTTAATGTAATTTGTTTTATTATTATTCCCACTTAGTTGTTACCCCTTACTCTTCTTCCCTTGTACTCATTCTCCTAGTATAGGTGCACAATAAGTATTTTATTGACTCGCTGTACTAAAAATGTACTATAATTTGCAGGCTGTAATTGAACACTTTACTGAAAAACTACATTTTTACTTAACCCTTTAAGTCTACCAATACAAACATGTCGTGTAACCACAATTTGTTAAAACCTATGTAACTTTATTTTTAATTCTAATGTAGATCCCACAGTTTCCAAAAATACCTAATATATCAGTCTGAGAGGCATTTTGGCAAAAAAAATGTATAAATTGTGCACAAGACATCTAGAATATTTCCACTTGATTGAACAGTGAAGCTATATGATACAATCTGACACAGACTAACTGTATCTCAAGAGGTTAATTTGATCCAGAATCAGCAGCAATAATAACAAAGATTTTATTATTTCACTGTGAGTTCATTATTTCATTTATCTTTATTAATCTGTTTTTCATATAATATCAGGGTGACTCAGTGTTTCATAGTCAGGCAACAATGCCAGAAGAATAAAGTAATACAGGTGAAGGCAGTAATTTGCATCCATCAAACATAGCTCCTTCAACAAACCAAATTTTTAATTCTTCTCCTAGCCAATGGAAATGCATCATTTCTTGTCAATTTTGGAGATATTAATAGATGGGGCTGCGATGACCATTCATAAATCTACTTTAATATTTTAAGAGGGTCTTTGGGCAGGAAAAGGGGGGAAAAGAGATGGTGAGAAAAAAGGGAGAAAGGAAGGTAGAAGATGGGGGCTGGGGGTGGGGTGTGGATGGTGGGGTCGAGCTTAACTTGCTGCCCAATTTGATCAATCGCCACAGTCCTGCCTCTCCACTCAGAAAATTAGAAATGGGAATCTTAAAATCTGGAGCCGTTTATCATCACAGGTAACGCAGGGAGCTGGATGAGACTGTGTGTGTGTGTGTGTGTGTCTGTGTGTGTGTGTGTGTGTTTGTGTGTGTGTGTGTATGTGGAGGGAATAGGAGTAGATATTTCAGGGGCACAGTATAATCTAAGTTTCTTCCACTGTAAAGACTTATGAGTGTAGAGATACGCTTTATAGAAACACACATACTCCTGTTGGGATCACATGGCTTTGTTGAGCAGTAAAGAGTTTTTTGAGTTAGCTGATAAGCATCGACAAGGGCCAAACAAAACTGGAAAGTTTGTGCTATCTTTCTATTTCAACAGTGGTACAAGCCAAAGTTGTTCACACACATACACAGACACACACACACACACACACAGCAAAACAACATGTTGGATGTTAGTTAAGCTGACATTCATTAGGCACCTTTTTTAATAACCTGACTCCCTCTTTGACATGAAACTCTCAGGACCTCTCTAACTCCTAATTGTTTTTATTAGATGATATAATTGGTTTATCTAACTGTGCTATTGGAGTGATGGTAATGTCTGCGAGTTGCATAGAGTCACCAAATCACAGAAAGGAAGAAGGGTGAGGGTGAACCAAAAAAAGATGTGAGATTTAGAGAGAAGTAGCTCTTTTGTAAATGAGATGAAGATATTTGATGGCGTGGCTTGCGATGTTATTTAAAGAAGAGACTCTTGTGGTTCTAACTAAGGCCAGAGTCAAACCTTTATAATTAGGAGACATGAGAATGTATTGCAGAGCGGTCAGGGTGTTCCTCTAATGGAGGTGTCATATGTAGACTGCTAAACAAGTAGCCTGAAGCTTGCTGCCCATTTGTTAAAAAATAAAGCCCTAACTACTTGACGTTAGACGCCCCCAAATTTCATGATGTGTTACAAAATAATGACCAGTGGCTTGCAGAGTGCAAGGCTTGCTCTCTCTGTCAAATGAGCCCACATGTTATGAAAAAGTTTCCTCATGCTTTAATAATTTGTTTTGAAGAAAGTGGGAGACCATTGTAATTTATTAGTGTTTTTCTAAAAGTATTGTGAAAGAGGAAAAATGGAAGAGAAAGCGTTGGTCATTTGTTCAAATGCCTTGAACAATTTATGTTTACCTGACAAGAATGTTTATAGAATAATGACTGTTGTCACATATATTCAGATGTGGATGTAGCATGACAGTGTTACAACACTGCAACATGTCCTGGAGAGGAGTGAGATGGATGGATGAGTCAACAAAAGTCAACAAAATGTGTGACTCTGATCCATTTACTACAGTCAATGTGGTCTTCTTTAAACCACGACCATGGATTGTTTCCTAACCTTAACCAAGAAGTGTTTAGCCATGATACTGGTTGCGCTCTATTGGTCAGTCAGTCTACACTTAATTCCAGATCAAAATATCTCAAAAAATATTGGCTACGAAATTTGTTGCACACATTCATGACCCCCTCAGGATGAACTCTAATAACTTTGGTGAACCCTTATCTTTTATGTAGCATGATCAACAGGTCAAAATTTCACCATTACTTTCGGTTTATGACCAAATACATGCAAAACTAATGAAATTCACATCAGCCTCACATGTACTCTGTGTTTAGTGCTAATTAGCAAGTATTGGCATAAGATGATGAACATAGTAAATATTATATCTGTCTATCATTAAAATGTTAAAGAATACCTCCACTCTACAAGTTTTACCTCTTGTTCAAGTTTACTGATGTTCGAGCTTCACTGTGCAAACTGATGTATGTGCAGAAATCTGTTTTCACATTCACATGTTGAAGGATGAAAGTTTGTATGCTCACCTTAAATCTGAGTTTAAGGCATGTACCTACAAGTATGATTTGTGACATCACAAATAGTTTGGAAGCCAATCGTGGTCCACTCTGCAGCTTACTGAAATGGGATGCAAACTAGCAATTTCTTTTTAGAGTTCAGTGCCCAACATTTCAAAAACAAACAAACTACAACATCTACGGTTTGGATAAATTAAGGAAAGATTGTGGTTATGGAAAATCATACAACCATGCACCACCCTGACCTCCACAACCTTATGTTCCGCCTCACCGCATAAAGGGAACATTGGCATTGAATGTTGGCGTTGGACATAAGGTGCAGAATCATCCAATATAAACGTAATTGCTCAGGATACTGGGCTAGTTTTGGAAGACAAAATGTTGTCTTTGGGCGTTAGATCAGAAAATACTAATATAAGTGGTTTTTGAAGGCAATGACAACACAATGAAACACAAGTACTTGTTGAAAAAAAGACATTTCCCTCCAAGGACACATTTGAAAATTTGGGTTCCACAAGCTAGACCTCAACAACTCACTCTTAGTTTTTAAATGCTACCCGGATGCACACCTAAAATCTAGTTTGTCAGAACACAATGCCCCACAACAATCTCCCCTTTCTGCCAGTGTTGCACATTCTGTGATTTCCTGGACGATTTGACTTGTAGATGCAAGAAGACGGGCGGATGGACACCCCTCGGAGTGTATGATGTCTCATCTCCTCACCATCTTTACTCTCCCGGCGGCTTTGATTCAGGCAATTACCAAGCGACTGGAGACTCTTGCTGACATTTGTCTATCAACAGAGCCGCGACTCACTTTCTATAATTAGCGTCTGTGGAGATAGAGTGAGGAGAGAGCACAGAAGGGGAGAGGTAAAACTGGGGAGAAAGACACCCAGACTGAGTGAGAGAAAGATGATCAAGCTCTGAGAGTGGCTCACTTGGACAATTAGGGAGGGGAAGTATCACTTAGTGTGATCTTTTTCCCCCACTGAAAGCTAAAAAAAAAAGGTTTTTCCCCAACCTCCTCCCACCACACACACACACACACACACAAAATGTTTAGCGCTATATTTACCATGCAGACGGATGTTGGTATTTATTCTAATTTGTTTGTGGCCCAATCAGTGCAGGATTGCGATGTTGGGCTTCCCCAGTGTGAAGATGGATTTCTGGTTCTTTAGCCATTCTCTTCCTCTGAGGGCCTGGAACAAAGCAGCATCTGCACCCAGGAGATAGCCCAGGATAAAATATGTATTAGTTTCCTCCAAAGCCCCCCTCGCCTCTCTCTCTCATACCACTTTGGATGACAAAAAGCAGAGAATGAGAGAGAGAGAGGAGAGAGGAGTTGTGTGGGAGATAGTATAGATTTGAATCTACTGAATCTACTTACTGGGGAATAGTCAGCGTTCGTACGAGAACAAATACACACTCGCACATAAACACCACAACAAACAGCAATATTGTGAAATGCTGCCACGATTCCCCCACTTTTTATTCCTATCCGCCGTCTCGTCTTACCCCGCCACCGCCGTGTCTGTAAGTAAAACCATTTAGTCGACTCAAATTTCACCCGTATTCTCTTCTCTGTCCTGATTTTTTCTTTCTCACTTCTCCCCTTTTCTCTTCTCTCTACTGTGTGTGTGTGTATGTGTGTGTGTTTTTTTTTCTTCTTCCTCTCCTCCTCCAGCTGACAGGCTCTGGGTTTTCAAGAGAAGAAAGCGGGCATTAATTAAGACAGTGCCAGCTGTAATTTTCTGGGGAAGTAAATTTCTGCACAACTAAAGGTTACGGGGACCTTTTCACTGTCAGAATTTACTACAGCCTGTGAATGTTAATGCAGCTAATGAAGACATGCTCTCAGAGTCTGAACTTAAAAAACTACCACTAGGAAAAGAGAGGCGAGAGAAGGAGGGAGGAGAGGGACGGAGGATGGAGGGAGATGAACGGAAACTGGGGAAAGTGAATTTTTAAAAAATTGTGCTGATGTGTTGGAAGGCAGTACAAGATCTTTTGTGTAACGGATTCAGTGTTTTTATCATGATTTGCCTCCATTAACAGTAAATAGCCCGCTATGAAACTGTGATTCTGAGTCAGGATGTCTTCATAGTTCATTATTATTGTGAAGAATTGTAAAAATATTAAGGGAATATTGAACTTTCTTTTTCTTCCAACAGTATGTTACAACTGTTATTAAAGCCACTCTAGGTCATGATTATGTATTGATTATTGAAGAGCTAAGAGGTTCAAAATGACAAAAACTATTATGTCAATAAACATAATTGAAATTAGCTAAGATCATCTGTTGTCACGTAACTATGAACGTGGAATGCAGGAAATTCAAATAATCAATCATCAGAGTGCAATGCACAGTAAAAAAATGTTGATCATAGAGATCAACATTTTTTTTACAGTGCAAGTGCATTGCATGTTTGCTGTTTGTGTTTTGAGTTTTTCATTTTGTTTGTCTTTCTATGAAAATGTCTTGCAGCAGGGGGGGCGAGACTGAATCCATGACCTTGACCTAGAACAATGTAGGTGTTGGCGGATATACCGGATGTTGCCCGGTGCCTCTGTTTGCCTTCTTTTAAATCTGGCATACAAGATAAATGAATGGCTCTAAATGGCTGTGATCTAGATAAAAAAAAAACACATCCAGCAGCAGTAGCAGCAGCCAACTAAACAGGCTTACTGTGTTAAAGGGCCACAACACTTGGAATACTGGTAGTTGAACACTGGGAGGTTGGAGTAGATATAAACTCTATAAAGAACTTTAGTGCATTCCAGTCGGTTGCCAGACCCCAGCTGTTTAAGACAACACATGTAGAAACATTTATGAAACTGCTACATTATAGTGCTTTAGGGATGTATACAAATATACCATTGTAGTAATTGTGGTGATCAATGCAAGACAGCCCCAATAAAAAATTTAACTTTTAACACAAAGGAAACATATGCCAAATAAACTGCTCTGAACTCACCCAATAATACACTGGAGGCCCACTGTACAAAATGATTTGAATAAATAAATATATATAAATATATAATATATATGTATAATCACTGAAAACAATGTTCACTTAACTGTAGAACAGTATGATAGTTTTTCAACTTCAGCTTTTCTCCGTGTTTACTATGCTACACACAAAATATGAGATTTTTTTTTTTCTTTCGAATAAATTCGTTCAAGAGGTTTGTAACACTCTTGTCAGTGTGGATGTCACACACAGTCTGGTATTTCGGTGTTCACTAGACCGGATAGTGGATAGCTTATAAAACAGTGACTTTAATAAAAGGTTTTAAATTCAGGTTTCAAATCATTTTCTCTTTCAATACAACAAAAGGTATTTACAGTAGCAGCTCCCAGTATAGTTGCTGATCCCCATGATTAAACACTCAACCACCTCTCTCCTGCTACTACAACAGAATTTCAAAGGTAAAGATTGCACACATAAAGTATTTTTGAATTGGATAGAACGTAGGGATTTGTGCTCCATCTCCTCCCAAGAATCAATGTTGGATCCCTTTAGTCATATCATGATTTCAATCTTTCTCTAATCGAACATTTTAGTTGCCTTAACTTGCACTTATAAATGGTTTGTTTTGTCACTTAGGCATGAAGACTTGCTGGCCCTCCTTCGGCCGTGGCAGAGGAAAATTTTGATTCAGTGCAGGAGCTGCTTCAAAAGGCCTTGAGTCTACTCACAAACAAAACAGTCCTCCCCCTGATAACCAAAGAAATGAGCAAAATAATGCAAACAGATAACGTAGTGAGAGGAGAGCAGATAGAGAGCAAGTGAGGGAGAGGTAGATCAATGACAAGGTCAGAAACCGGCGAAGAGCCGGCGGACCTGAAGAAGTCCTGGAGAAAAGTAATATTTAACCCGAGGCTAGAGAATAATTTCACTTTCCCTCAGATCAGTTTAAAAAATCTCTTGCTGTCAGAGCCTGGCAGATTTATACAAATTAATGGCCTTTAGTTGAAAATCTCCCAGCGCTTGGGTTATTAATTGTTAAAGTGCATACATTAAACAAAATGAGCAAAAAGTCATTTTCATAAATTATCTCCTACTAAAAAAAACTTTGTAGGTAAAAGGGATTGTTAGCCTGGCTTTTACATGGGCTGAGTGCGATACTTGAAAAAGTAAAAATCATAAATACATACATACAACGAAGAGAGGATAGTGGAGAGGAGGGAAAAAAAACAAAGTGTCAGACAAAGACAAGGGAGGGACAGAAAGGTTAGGATGGAGAGGTCAGGGTAAAAAAGAAGGAGAGAAACGATAAAATTAATGGGAAGGAGATGAAAAAGGAAAAAAGAGGAGAGTAATAGAGGAGGAGTATTAAACATAAAGCTGGCTTAATTTTTTACTGTTTCTATGTAGCCATATGTGTGTGAGATGAAGGAGTGAAAGCAACAGAACCAGAGGAGACTGCGTGTGAGTGTGAGGAGCAGCTGCCGCGATGGACACTATACCAAAATATTCAGTACTGTAAAGATGTATCTCATCTACCGTGGAAAAGAAAAAAAGGGGTGTTGTTACAAAATGCACCTCTATACATCAATTATTACTAATGTTTATTTAATTGTGACTTAAAGTGAAAGTTAGTGAACTTTAGGCAAATACACTTTTAAATTCACTTTCTTGCCAAGAGTTAGCTTAGAAGACTGATACCACTCTCATGTTTTTACACTAAATATGAAGCTAGCACCCAATTAGCTTAGCTTAGCATAAAGACTGGAAACAGCTAGCTTGGCTCCGTTCAAAGGTAAAAAAAAAACAAAAAACATCCACCTACTAGCACCTCTAAATCTCACTAATTAAAATCTTATGTATTTTCTTATTTAATAAGTACAAAGTTATTTAAGTAAATTCCTGAAGTCACTGCTCCTGGCCAAGAATTAATCTGGCCCACAATCCCTCGTAAAACAACAATTTTAATCATTTTTATTTATTGTTTTTTCTACAGATTAAACAAATGAGATATAACGTGTAGAGAGATAAAAAGCTGGTAGAAAGATTTTGTTACCTTCAGACAGAGCTACCTGCTTTACCCAGTTTATATTCTTTATATGCTACGCTAAGCTAACCAGCTTCTGGCTGTAGTGTCAAATTTAGCATACAAACATGAGAGTGATATCAATCTTCTCATCTAATTATCTGGAAGCCAATAAGTATATTTCCCAAAATGTTGAATTATTCATTGAAATTGCTTCAGGGAGTTGGACAAAGTCAGAAAAAGTAATCAACCAATCTTGAAGGAAGCAAGTAAGGTATTTCTTTCTCTGAGAAATGTGAACCTTTTTTAAGCAGAAAGTAAGCAAAGGTAGCTGAATTATGTGACATTAACTTGAGGATGAATACCAATATGATAACGATTGTCATTTGGTTTTCAGATATAATAAGTATTTAGGCTACCAAATAAAGGGCAATACTCACTTTGGCTTATGAAATAGTATAATTTATTTCCCTGTTCCATAGATAATGACCTACAAGTTCTTATTAATATGCCAAAACATTCAAATGCACCACAGACAGAGCAACGTGATTTGGATCAGAAAGTGGGTGTTGTCTTTTAGAAGACTTTTTCAAGGTTTTTATTTATTAAGCAAAGCTTGCAAAAAAAAACAAATAATTTCAGCATTACGTGTTAGTAATTTGTTTAATTTTATTCTATTAAGGTGGACAATTTTTAAATATATTGTCAGAATACTGAGAGTGTCTTCCTGCACATAATGTTTGAGTTCTCTGTTTGAGTCTCTAATCTCAGCTATTTCCCAATTTCTCCTCAGAAATACACTCTCATAGTGCTCGAACACACACACACACACACACACACACACACACACACACTATAGGCTGAGTGATGGGTACTTGAGGTGTCACTGGTCCTACTGGGGGGAATAGAGAGAGAGAGGGAGGCAGGCAGAGAGTAGGATGAGATGTTATTTCCTAAATTTGGCCCCTAGGACAAAGGAGAGGCCTGTTTGATATTCATCTATCCGCCAGTGGCAGACTGGCGGGGGAGCCTGTGAAAATCTATTCACTATGATAATGAACAAATTGTCATACATTGGGCTCTGTCTCCCCTTGACAGTGATAGTTATCAAAGAGAGAGATCGAGGCAAAGGCCGAGTGTGTGTATATGTGTGTGTGTGTATGTGTGTGTGTATGTGCCTCCCAGATTGTCTCCGTTCCAGAGCAGTGGCTGTCATTAGAAAGACAAGCCTCCTGGCAGGAAGCTCATGTCATGTCACAGCCTCACACTTAAACGCTGTCATACCTGATTGATACATACAGCTCTGCTATTTGTGTGTGTGTGTTTTTGTCTGAATAGTACACCTGATTAATGTTTTTATCACTGCATTTAATTGCACAACCATTTTCCACTACCTGCGGTATACTGTTTTCATTTTCAGGGGTCTGTGCTGTGCTGTCTCCCTTTTTACCGTTCTCTCCCTTCCTTTTCACGTTGTACATCTCAGACTTTCAATACAACTCCTGGTCATGGACTACAAATACCTGGGCGTCCACATCAACAACAGACTGGACTAGAAGACCAACATCGAGGATGTATATAAGAAGGGGATGAGCAGACTCTGTTTCCTGAGGAAGCTGAGATGCTTCAATGTGTGCAGCAAGATGTTGGAAATCTTCTATCAGTCTGTTGTGGCCTGTGCACTGTACTTCGCTGTAGACTGCTGGAGGAGCAGCATTGGAGCCAGTGACACCAACAGACTTAATAAACTGATTAAGAAGGCTCTCTCCGTAATTGGCTGCAAACCAGACACGTCTGAAGTTCTGGTGGAGAGGAGGATACTGAACAAACTGTTATCCATTATGGATAATCCTGACCACCCTCTCCACTTCACCTCTGTCTAACTCACAACTCTCAGAACTCTTTTTTTATAGATTTAGCTTTATAGTTTCTGTCTCAACCAAACTCCACTCTGTGTTGCTCTTTCAATAACTTGGTTATTCAATTCATTGCACATCTTTATACTCCTACAATACCTCATTGCATTTTTAAACATCAAAAACTTTGCACACGTGTCTAATGTGTATAGCATATTATCTTATGTATATATTTTATTATATTTATAGTGTATGCAAAGGTTTTTCTCACATTCATGTTTTTTATTTTATTTAGTTATTTCTTGTGTTTATTTTTCTATAGATATACATTTCTCTCTTCTAGTGTTGATATGTAGGGGAGGGCCAGGACAAAAGTATAACTTTTTTGTATTTCCCTCTTTCCACAGAGATGTATTTATTCAGAGTAACCTTAATTAATTGTGAACGACGTACATTGTTACTTTCGCCCCTCTGTGATGGGACAAAAGAAATTACAGGTGCTGGACAAAAGTAACAGTTGGATAAAACAACCTCAAAACAAGTAAGTACTTAATATTTCTGGCATGTAACACTCATTAATGCTTCAGTTAATCCTCCAAGCAAATGAAAATGTTACTCTCAAATCAACTTATCATGTTAAATGTTGCAATTGTATGAAATCGATTTACTGCGTCAAACTCACCTTAGTGCATAATCACCATTTTCTCTTAAAAATAACATTGAGTTGAAATTTAAGATGTTTAAACTGTCACAAATCATCACAGACTGCGCCCATCACATGCTCCTCTCTTTTTCATTAACAGCAAGAACAGTTGAAGCCAAGATAATCAGTTAAATAAATGGACCAGTAAGGCTTCACTCAAGGCAAGTTATTCAAGACAACTTTTTTTTTTTTACCATTAACCTATTAATTTCAGTTGTATAGACATAAACATGATCAATTAAGTAAAACTGATCGAGGTCAGCCTACATTAAAAATAATACAAAGCAGCCTTGAACAATGGATGTTGCACAAACATTTATTCATTATTTTTTTTTATGTGTCTATTGTTTGTTTTCAGGTCACATCTGGACTGGTGAGAGATCTGTTGGTCTTCTTCACCCTACCCCTGGGCATTTCCTGCAAACATTAAAAGCAAAGAAATACATCTTTAATAATAGTGGGACAAAAGTAACACCATGTTACTTTCATCCCTCCCATGTCTCCGCTAACTTTACCCTGACTAGCACCCAAGATAGGCTCGCATGATAAATCAAACCTTCACTGATACTTAGCCTGTGGATAGGTCTAACAGATGATATACATTTACAATCTTCAACAAATGCACATTACCTTAAAAACAGAAAACACTTTTGTATTTTTTACTTACCGAGTGAAAAATCAGTTTTTCTACCGTAACTCTGGCAAAACTGATCAGATCAGACTGATTTTTTTGGATGCAGATTGAATGCAATGCCTGGATAACCTGCTGCTGTAACACAAGAATTTCCCGATTTGGGATCAATAAAGTCCGTCCGTCCATCCATCCATCCATCCATCCATAACCCCAATACTGTACATATAAGGCACTCAGAAGAAAATAAGCCCATATAAAGTTTTGCTAATAATGATCAGATATGAGATAGGGCCATAAAATACACAAAAGGGCAACATTTATGTGTACTCTCTCTGGGCCAACTGTAAATCTAGTACTGATTGTGACCTCAGTGTATAATAATGTCTATCACTCTATGTTCCCATCAAAAGTGTGTCAGCTATTATGTAATTTGCATGCAATTAACATAGAGATGCCCGCAGGGCCTGAGGTCACCCAAAGTGAAAAGCCGAACATGTTGGTTGATCGGAGCGTAGACACAAGCGTATTCATTGGGGGGATTCTTTAATTGGACAGGGCATATTGTACTTGGTTTTACCTGAGGAAGGGTTTTATAATTTACATATATGCTTTATATGGCCAATCCATTGAGCCTGGATTTTGTGGACTGGTTACACAAAAAAACTATAGAGAAAGGCGAATCCTCAGTGTATAAATCATATAAATTATTTGATAGCATAAAAAGGAGTCCTTGTGACAAACATGCTATCTTTAGACACTGCATTGTTAACATTTATGGATAAAGTAGAAGTTTTTTCTCTCTATTGTAGAAAAAACCCATGTAGATACAGTATGTTGTGTTTTGAAATAAGACTCATCACTTTCCACTTGATTGTTCCAGATTTGAAAGTGATGTGAAAGTGTCCTGATTAAAATTAAATCAGTTTAAATGTGAAAGCTCAAACATTTTCTTCATTTTCTTTACCACCATATAAATAATAATGAGTTCAAAGTGTACATTGTAGCAGCAAGCCCTTCATCCCAAGATACTATATTCACCAGCATTCACATGATTTTAGACTTTTTATTGAAGCTTATCTTACAAAGTTTCAGGAGCAGGACCACACCTCAACTGTGCCACTTCTGGCATTCCTATAACTACCCACCTAACCCTCTCCTCCTCTTTCGCTCTCATATTCTGCATTCTTATATTCTTGGCGAGAACACAGCAGCTTTCACATTACAAAAACAGTACTCTACTCAAAACCAGGCAGAAGTGTCCTTTTTTCCTAGTATTAAATAGCCATTTCATACCTCTGATCTGTTATTCCCTAATTTGTTATCATAGCCAGCCTTTACTGTACTACAACTGTTTACTCTTCCCTAGCCTGGTGGGTTGATCAAATGTCATCATGTTACTGTGAAAGTGCAGGTGTCGCAACACCTGTAACACCTTGCGGCTGCGACTCACCTGGTAGAAAGTGTAAATGGAGCACAACCAGATGCAGAATTACTCAAAGCTTATTCAGAAATATTTCAAGGCAACAGCAGTCAGCTAAGATGACTTTGGGTGGGTGCTAATGGGCATTATAACAAAACCAGTGTTTCATCATGTTCTGACAAACTAGCAACTTTCGGTTGTACATTTCATCTCAGACATAACCCTCATTTAGGCTTAACCATTATCATCATCATTATTATTATCGTCATTGTTACTATTTTTTGCTTTATGCATCATATAGATTCTTGTTGGTGTATTATGTTAATGCAGTCCATTTTTTTCCTATTCAAAATTGAATTTTATGCTTCTCATTTGAGTTGAAAGTTCAGTTAAGCTGAATTCTGTGGCCCTTGCCAAAATATGAGTCCTTTTGTAACAATTTATTTATATCATTGTTCCTTTTCTATATGTATATTTGTGTGTAAAAAAACAAAAGCACTTTGGTTAAGATTAGTTAAAGATCATGGTGTCACTTAAATGTTAATAAACACGTTGTATCTTGTGCTTCAAGTCCCTTCAGACTTTTTCTGTATTAATGTATTGATCTTTCCCTAACCTCCCTAACCTTAACCAAGTGCTGCCATTGCCTAAACGTAACCATAAAGAGTTTAATAATGCTGTAGTTACTTCTAGCAGATATTGTATGGCAAGATCTGATATTTTGTTAAAAAACAAAAACAACTAAGTTCATTATCTCTGAACATTTCACTCATATGTTCAGTATCAACATTTTTGCAACTTGCCAAATACGTTAATTAACACCATTTTCTCATTATGTTGAGAGAAAAGCATTATGTTTCTAGCAAAACGTATTTGCTATTGCAGCATTTAGTTGTAGATGAACATCATTTGTAGGAGACAGTTTGGATAAAGAGTAAATTAACCACTGAACAGCATGGCTACAACTATGTAGTACTGGCACTTCTCATGGCTGGTTAGCTCTGACCAGCATTGTATTATTGCATGTTGCTCCCCATGCTACAATGTGCAGCAGTGAAACAGTGTCCCCCCGTGTGCCCTGCAGAGGACAATCCGTTAGACTATAAGGTGTAGCCTGTGTTACATAGAACAATAAGTGACTCAACGTTCCTACTAGTTCAAATCACTCCACTCTCCCCTGCTAAAATGTTAGCATGGACAATAGTCAGTAGATGAAAGCTAAAGCATTAGCATTAGCATAGAAGAAACACTGAATGGGCGTTTCTGTAGGTCACTACCATCCATTCAGACATTACACCACTTCACATGAGATGCCCACCATGATGCCCTTGAAAGTGGAAAGCCGTCCTAAGTGGGTATGCTCCAGAGAGCGTGTAGTAAATTACCCTAAGGAAATAGTAAAAAACAACAGCAATAAAGGCGAGGCTGTAGGTGGCTCTCAGAACGCTTCGCCTGATACTGTACATAAATCATCCTAATGCCTGACTTAAAAACTCTGCATACTTAAATAGGGAGGTGTGGGGGGCATAATATTCACACAAATACAAACATGTATGATACACATATGTAAACCCATGGATTCAAATGCAGACACACGCTTAGCATGTGTGTTTTTGATATTGACTACAGCGTATTTAAATCTCAGATTTAAATACACTTTTTTATGTCTTAAGCTCCATGCAGACACTCATCACTTCTGCTGGAGTCAGAAGGACAAACTCCACACCTGCGCTGCATTTGTTTGCACTAGTATTAATCTTGGCTTCAATGGCATGTCTGGCCACACTCACAAACACACACACACACACACATGTCTGTGGCTAATAATTTATTTGTTCTTCAGTACAGTGATACAGTTACAGTGATTCGAAAAAAAAACACCTTATTCACATTTTTGTTACCTCCCCTTGAGCAGAACTTACACACAACTTGTAGCAGTAAAAGGTGAAGGAAAAACCTGAATGAATGTGTGATGTATAATGTATGAAAATGTATATGTTTGTGACAGTATGCCCCTCACTAATAGCAGATTTTAGAGCAGCATGTTAGACAGCTCTCTCCACCAGAGTCATCAAAATACCAAATGAGGGAATATCTTTTGGAAGAATGGTTGATTTCTCCAGTAGAGCTCCACAGACTTCACAGAGAATTCATACCATGAACCACTGAAGCCCAACACCTTACACTTGAAGACACTTTATGGTGGTTTTTACCTTAATTTGCCACCTATATGTATTTAAAGACTTAAGGAAAAATAGAGCACCCTGAGGAAACTTTGCACACTTTGGATACTTTTCTGTTTTCTGACTAATATGAATGCTTTCTGATCCACTACATCCATGGTTAAGGTTTTTGTTAACCTTAGACACTTAAAACTAAAAATGTATCTTCTTATGGCTAGAAAGAAACAATTGTTGGTAGGAGACAGCACCTGAACTGTGGTCCTCTTAATGTAACACACTTTCTATGTCCAACTAAACACCTCTCCCTTTCTTTTTTGTGGCAGTATAACAATGTCATGCTACAATTCACATGACCTCAAGAGAAACAAAGCAAACATCAGTCATTTTAACATTGGCATTCAACATGAAAACCTAGATAAGTTTAGTCTTCGGCACAACCAGGAGACTGTGAATTTAGTTTTTTTGTTTGTTTGTTTTTGCGCAACACCACCTGTAACATAAGTACTCAGAATTCTTTCATAGTTTTGTTTTTTGGGCACTAGACAGTAGAGATGTGTCAGGAAATGAGGGGGAGGTTAATTGGGGGATGACATGTAGCCAGACTTGAACCGGGGACACTGTGATTACAAGGTCAGCATCATGGACCCCTAGACCCCTATGACACTCAAACTCACTTTTTTGTCCAGTGGTTGATAAAACAAAGAAATCAAAATAATTTAAACATGCATTTCCCATCCAGACGTCCTCCTGGAGTGGTGATGATTAGTCAAACAAGCACACCTAAACAGGTGTGCATGTGCTCAGATCTGCTTAACAGACAAACGACAAGAGAAACAAACACTCCTGGTAGCCTCGACTCCTGCCTGGTAAGGCCCGCTGATGGAAAGCACCAGTGGGTGGGTGGGTAGGGGGGTTGCAGTCACTGATATACATGCCGTGCCCTTAAGGAGATGACGGCCCCTGTCACAAGGCAGAGGGCCCTGCGACACGCAGGGATATAAATCTACACAGGAGATAAAGAAAGTACATGATGAATTAAGCCGGTGCATATAAATTCTTAAGAGCCTCCATTTTAATGCCGGTCATTATTCAACAAATTTTTCTAAGAAATGCCACATGGGCAGGAACAAGTAATTAGGGGGAGAAAAGTGAAACTGTCACCCGTAATGGTTTACTCCGCCGCCTCACCTTATCAGGGGAAGGAGAGAAAGAGGGAGAGAGAGAGAGAGAGAGAGAGAGAAAGAGAGAGAGCTCCATGGGGCCATACTGTAGCTACCAAACTGCCATTAGGCCAATTCTGAAGACTAAGTGTTCAGGAGCTGCAAATCTACCTACAGTCTCAGTCGTGCATTCAAAGCATTGTTAAACAGGGTGTTGTTTTCCTTACCTCCTCCTCTATCAGTCTCTCTCTCTCTCTCTCTCCTTCTCTCTTTTTTCCCTCTCTCAAATCGCCAAGGCCTCAATAAATCTGTGGTCACGGGGGATATTGTTAGTGTTGGCCAAAGTACTATTAAAATGAAGGGAAATTTATGGATGACACTTTGTAACAATTAATCAGGAAATGTTGATTAATAAAGTTGGTCGGTTATTCTCCTGAAACCGAGGGAGGCTTCGCCACATTGTCAGGCTGATCATTTTATTCATTATTTTTGATTAATGTACCCAGATACCCCGGCTCTAAGAGAAGAGGAAAAGAGGAAAGGGGGGTGGTGGGGGGGGGGCACTTATCCTCTATGCAAAATCATAAATAGTGAATGGGTGTGTATACGGGTATAACCTTGGCCGTGGCAAAGAGATTTGAGGGGAGGGCGGGTGTGATGGGGGGGGGGGCAGTGAATGTGCGTATTCAGCAAAATAAACTGCAAGTGGGGATTAAGGAAACAAAATGGGTGGGGGGGGGGGCAGTTTGATGAACATCACCTCTCTGGACCTGTCCGTCTTCACTGGACGCCCATGATTAATTAGTTTGTTTAGATACTCAATTAGCCCAGCCATGCAGAGAAAGGCATGGAAAGAACGTGTGTGTGAGACAGAGAGAGAGAGAGGGAGAGAGAGAGAGAGAGAGAGAGAGAGAGAGAGAGAGAGAGAGAGAGGACAGAGAGATGAAGGGTCAGGCAGGAGAGGGAGGGGGAAGGGGGCACATTAAAAAAACTGACTGAGAGAAAGATACGGAGAGAAGAGGGGGACTGAAGGAGGTAGAGATGGAAAACAAAGATTTGAGTGAGCAAATCAGGGAGAAGTGGAGTTATTACTTAGATGTGTTTCCAACACTTGATGCAGATAATCCTCTCTTGTTTACATCTGATGGTGCTCTACGGATCCTGTATCAGGGGTTCTCAAAGTTTTTTTATACCAAAAATCCCTAAAATGCTGCATTGCTTTGCCTGGATGATGCACTAATGAAACATGAGTGTTTATCCTTCTACAAAATGTTTCATGTCATGTCAAATACCATGATTTGGGTTAAAATAAGTATTTTGTTAAGGGTGGGGGGCCTTTGTCGTCATGGTTACAATAATAACCATGTGGCTAAGGTCAATCGTGGTCATGGTTTTTAATAAACAGTGTTCACTCGTGGTTGGAAATGTGAAACTTGCGTTGTAAATGGGAAACAAATGGAAATCTCCTGTTTTAAAGTCCAATGTTTTGGATCTGTTCAAACTGACCTCTTTCTTAAGTGGGCTTTGTTAATGGAATGTCATTTTGGTAGGACAGTCTTCATCATACTTATTTAATTTGATTCAGTTGCACTTGCTCCAAAACTTTAGCCAATCTAATGACCCATCATATGTCTGGCTGGTGCTGTGTCACCTGTATCACCCTGAATTTCCCTAACAATGTCTTGGCAGAAGGCATAGATCTTTACCCACAATGTCTTTGCATGGGTGAAGTGATATGACACTGAATGAGGCCTTCAGGGCTCATTTAAGCTGCACTCAGTCAGCCTACGTTTTAGCAGGTCTTTCTTACTTTTTTATAAACATTCAGTACTCTCTCTGTCCCAAGTCTTGCTAGTCATTTATTGGTTTATACACTGCTTAAATACATTAATTAAACTCTGAAGGTGCAGCATTGTAACTTAACCTTTCATTTTCAGTGTTTGCTTCCCATCTTAACCTCACCTGAGTCACTTTATACTGAATGTCAGGGTAAATTTGTACATAAATTGTTATGACATACAGCAGCAGTATTACATCAGACAAAGATGACAAAGAAGACAGAAGCTAACAAAAAAGAAAAGAAAAGAAAATCAATGATTTTACAACAGATATATTAGATACCGATATGTTTGATTGTCAGTTTGAATGAGCCTGATGTTTGCATCTAATGGTATGTAACAATTTGGAAAGAATGCATGTTTTGCGCATGTATGTGCGACTTGTGGTTGCGTGTGTGTGTGTGTGAGAGAGAGAGAGAGAGGGTATGTGAGAATATATGCATGAAGACAATGTGTGAACTCAGTCGAGTCCTGTGAGTGCCGCCACTGAGCCACTTATGACTCTCCAGCTGGACATTGATTATGGACATTTGTGTTTCTCCAATCAACACCAGCTAGATATACACCTGCCCCTCATGCACATACATATGCACGCACTAAAGATTCAGCTGAAATGTTTTTTTATGAAGGCTGATATTCATTTCTTTTGAATTAAAGCGGCCAGCAGCTGATATCATGTGCATTTATTATAACCATTATCTTAAAATTCTAAATTCAAGACGTCAAAGTAAAAAAAAAATGAATCTGTTCTTATATATCCTATCTAGAGTTATATTTTTAAAAGGCTAAGACTGATATACTGTCAGTGAACCATCTGTGTACACACCCACATCCACTCACGGTCCAGTATGTGTTCAGTCAGGAGCAGTGTGGTGCCAAGAAGCCCTCTTTTTCACTTTGTCACATCAGATTTGCTAAAACAACTGTGAAAACACAACAGTTCTCTCTGACTGTCTCTTCTCCTTTGTTCTCTGCTCTGCTCCCCTCCCATCCACTCTCTGCAAGCTGGGACAAATGGCTGCTTTGGGACCCATGTGTGCATGTGTGTGTGTGTGTGTGCATGTGTGTGTGTGCGCGCATGTGTAAGTGTGTGTGTGTGTGTAGGGGGTGTCTCATTGTGTTACGTGTGATAAACTGCTGTGACAGCAGAAATGTTTGTGTGACAAGCACTCTGCGGTTGGAGTCCATTAGCTGCCTCTTTTGAGTCTCCTTGGCGGGTTATCACTCTAACACACACACACACACACACACACACACACACACACACACACACACACACACACACACACACAAATAAATGCATATACTCAAACACCCACACATGCACCTACACTATACACTGCACAAACAAAACAGCTTGCTACCACTCTCAGTGCTTGCGTCCTATAGCAACATGTGTCTTAGGACATCACTCTTGAGTGTGTGTGTGTGTGTGTGTGTGTATGTCAGGTCCTACAGCATTTAAGTGAGAAAGAAGAGACTGTTTGAATGGTTTGACTTGTGAATAATTAGTAAAATAGTTTTAATATACACTATTTGACAGCTATATATGTATAGCTATTTATAGCAATATTTTTTAAGTGTTTAATACATAAATGTCAGTAAAATACTCACAAGTCATTATATGCTACTGTAAGTTTTATTAAGTGCATTATAAGTACACTATCAGTATGTAACAGTTGTATCACAATCTGGCATGTGTGGAAAAAATGTAATATGTTTGTAATGCTTCACAGTGGACTCTCAAGTGTAGTGCTATAGAGTATTTCATTGACCATATCTAACTCCTGCTTTGCATCATTTGCAACATTGCTCAAACGCACACAACTGTATATTGTGTTTTTGTCATTTTATGGAAGATGCAGAAATCATCAGCTTAGCAAAAGGTAGAAGAAATGGGGTCTGAATGTTTGCAACTATAATCAAAATCACATCCTCAAATTGATCATAATGTTTGTTCTGATTATGTTTTTGCATACTGAATGTTAATCACAGGGAAGTAAAATGCATAAATTATTCATGCAATGTATGTACTCAGTCATATTTTATATATGATGTATGTAATGTATGTTCCAGGCTTGCACAGTATAGCAAAATTGTGATTTATACTGTTTTGACAGATATTTGTATTGCAATATGGCTTACAGTATGTTAAAGTCCTTCAACAAACAATAATGGATAATAATTGTTTCATAACCTCTGACTAAGATTAAACCAGTCCACTAAACTTAAATAACATAAAATCTTTTTAGTATTTGGAATATTCTAAGAAATACTTTTTAAAAACAAAGTTTGTGAAAGTGGTTTTAATTAATTTAATTAATTTATTTTTTATGTGCTGATTCGCTGCAGTAGTCTCTTACTTCACACTGCTTCACTGACATGTATTTATTGCATATGAAAACTTTAAGCATGACCATTTTCCTGCATTTAAAAAGACTAAGTAAATACACACCATACAGTACCAGTCAAAAGTAACACACTGTTGGCAGAAAGTTGGAAATCAGCACAGAGTCAGCACAGAGCATGGTTTGTAACCACCTTAACGTTTTTTTATTTTATTTTTTATTTTAACCCAAACCATGATCTTTCTCTAACCCTAACCAAGTGTTTTTTGTGCCTAAACTTAACCAGACTTTAACCACCGCGTTGTCACACCATAAAACTTAACTCTTTGATTTTTTAATAGTGACTAACATGATACTGCACGTTGAAAAAATGATGCTAAAGGGGTACCCCATGTGTCAAAAAGTGGCGCCAGAGGGTCCAGACAAAGCTTCGGTATGTGACGAGTTGGGAGTAAGAACATGTTGGAACTACTTCCCATAATGGAACAAAAGTGTCCATATCATGTGTATGACTATAAATCCCACAATCCAAAGCTTTCCCCTTTTTGAACAAGTTTGAAATTGAAATTACAGTCACATGACACTATATAGTCATTGATGACTGAAATCTCAATATGCTGCTCATTATATCATAATATTGAGTGTTTATTGAAATAGTGAATGAGTGAACAAGGGAGTCATTTCAGACACAGCATCAGTGTTTTAGTGAAAAAAGACAGTGACAAGATGCTGTCCTGTTCTCTCCTGGTGCTGGATCAGTACATACGAGTCCTCCTCGTGGCTCTGCAGTATTTGGTGCAAACTGCTCCAGTCCAAATTCCCCTCGGACCAGTTCTGCACTTGCATTGCCGCTGTCTGCCGTTTAGCCCGGCCTCGCTTTCCAAATGGGCCTAACCTTGAGGGACTTGTTTGACCCCCCTCCCACCATCAACCCCCAACCCCCAATGTGCACACATGTCCACAAACACACACAGAGAGATACACACTTTTCCAAACCAAGTGGATTGAATAATTGATGCCTATCCTTCTGATGCATTTGTTAAGCTGCACAAGTCAGACAGGGACTGTCAGGATGTGTGTGTGTGTATTTGTGCATCTACTGGTCTCTGTGTGTGTCAAAGTCAGTGTCTACCAAAATCCCCACCCCCCCCATCCAAGAAAACATGTCCTGTCCCCTCCGACATTCATCATAAACTCCATATGTTGTTTTTCCCCCTTTTCTATCTGTCTCTGTCTCTCTCGTTTCATTCTTCCAGAGACCCAGAACTGACAAACACACAAACCGTTTCTGATGTGAAACAGTGGACCAGACGAGCTTTTAGACCTCTCACACTGACAGTTGAGGGAATAGAGTGTGGAGGGCTGTGGGGGGGGGGGCATGCAAGTTTAAACAGACAATAAGAAGGGGGAGAATAGTTTGTTTTTTTAGAAAGAGGGAGAGAGATGTTGACAGATGAAACAGGGAAAAAAGGCAGAGAGGAGCCGGAGAGGCACTGAATTTACTTTGTGTATTTCCAAGTCAAATGTCTCAACTATTTTGCCTCTGTGGTGGCAAAAACTGTGTTTGTGGCATGGCACCATGTCTTTTGTGTCTTGTTTGAGGGAGAAGACTGTCATAACAAAAAAAGGATATCAGCCTTTAAAAGACACAGGGAAGACCAAGGACATGGCAGCAAGTTATTCAGAATTTGGTTTTACCCTTGAAACACACACACATCTATCATGAAAAATGGAACAAAGTTTCCATTTAAATCTCAGTTCATATTAATGTCAAGTTAGCCTGCAAGGTCAGTAATTATATTACATCAGTACTGGTTTTGGTTGCTGTGAAGTGGTAAAAAAGAAATGCAGAAAATACCACTGCTCCATACTAGCAAGCAGCCAGTGAAAATGACAACAGAAAGACAACAAGAGGGGAAGGCAATAACAAACATTCATCAAAACTACAGGGAGGATGAGGCTATTCATTCTAGAGGCAGGGAAGAGAAATATCATCAATATTTGACATTGTTTTATGGAGAAGCCACTTGATTTCGTCCCGGGTCCTGTGCGGGTGACCAGCAGCGATCAATTACCATTGACAAGATTTGTGTACATGGAAGGCCTTCGCACTTTGTTTCGCTCTGCCCTGCCTCTGTGAAGTTGCCTCCTCGGAGATCACAAACCAAGTCCTTAGTGAGTGCTCCATCTTTGCTTTGCCTGCTTGGCATCATTACTCTGAGCCTGCCAGTATAAAGAGAATATTGGACTAATTATGTGGTGTGGCAGTCTGACTTTTTGTTTAGAATCACAATTTGAATATGTGCTTTGGTTTTAATTTGTCAATTATTTATATATGTATTATATGTTAAATTATACTTTTCACAATGTTCCTCATGTAAAAACTGAACTACAACAAGAATTTCATCATACACCCTGCTCTAAACCAAATATTCAATACTGTATATCCACAAAAAAGGGTCAAGGTATAAAAGTCCCCTTCTACTCAAAAATGTTTTTTGCTTCTTGTTACTTCACTTTGATATTTAAGCTTCACAGTGTGAATGATGTATGAGCAGAGTTTGACACTAGAAGGCTGTTTTCACATTCATCTGCTGAAGGATGAAAGTTTCTCTGTGTTCACCTTAATCTGAGTTTAAGGCGTGTACCTACAAGCATGATGTGTTTTAATTAGTGTATAATCACCTGAAACTAAGAACTAAGAATGAGCCCTTTATATCCACATAGGGAGCGGCTCTTCTTCCATGGCAGCCACCATGTTGCACCGCCATGTTTCTACAGTAGCCCAGAATGGACAAACAAACACTGGCTCTAGAGAGGGCCTTTGACATTTTTCACGAGTTTCACAGCCACTGTAGGTTCTCCCACACGCTTTAAAGGGAAGGGTGAGGGGTTGCAATCTGCAACCTCACTGCCAGATGCCACTAAATCCTACGCACTGGTCCTTTAACGGTGAAGTAGGAGACATCTTGTATCTAGTAGTTAATCTTTTGAGAATAAAAATGAAGAATGAGATCAATTTGCACACGCTTTTAATTAGTTAGAAGAACTTTATTGTGGAAAAAACAAAAGCAAGTTATTATTCAAAGAAGAGTATTTTTATATCTTGCAACATATCTTGATGGGATCTTCAAAACGCCTTTATTATAGTGCCTGCATGATAAAAACAAGGCCACAAACATGATACAGCACTGTATGTATGCAAATGTCATGACCGACATCTAAAGTCAGTTCTATGGTTTTTATAGACAGGAGAAATATCATTAAATTTGTCCAGTCAGATTTGAACCTGGGATGTTGCTATGAGGGATGATTTTATCTGCTGTTCTGTCTCAGTCCAAAGAAGGTATGGCATTCATGTTCAGGGACATCACAGATATTCTGTGGGCCAGTGGCTAAATCCATAAAAGAGCTCCTGCACACAGCATTGTTTTTGTCTGAAAGCTGTCTGACACAACCTGCAGGGTAAATAAGACACATGTAGCCATTGTGGACTTTTTACTTCTGGCATGGGATTTAATTAAAAGAAAAAAAAAAAAGAACAAATACATAAATAAAAATATGGATCTTGTCCCTGTTATTCTGATAGTTGATGTTGTTTCCCATAGCAACACATACAAACCAGATGCTGGAATGTCAGACTTCAGCGAGGCAGTGATAGTGTTCGTGTTTAAAGACCATATTTTGGCAATTTCTTTTAATGTTACTGATGTTCCAGTAAAATTTATGTAACTGACTACATGACAAGTAAAACTAAAAGACCAAAAAGGACAGACAGAGAGAGGGCAAACTAAAGAGAAAAATTGAAATGAAACTAGGTTTTTTGGCTTACTGGAAGACAACACATTTTAGTTAAGCCCAATAACAACAGCCTCTTACATTTTCATCTAAATTTCATTATGTTCTCATTCTGACAGTGATACGGTCCCATTCGTAGAAAAAATATATACTGCACTTGCAACATATGCAAAACATTGGGGTGAGGTTAGAATTAACCTGGGCGTAAAGTCATAAATAGGGTTAAAGGTGCAGGGCTAAAGTTTGCATCCACCACAGTAAAAACCTGAGGCCAGATGCATAAAACCATGCATACGCCATTTCCCACACATAAACAGGTATTTATAAAAGCAGAATGTGCACACTTCACACATTCTTCAGACCAGGAGTACACATGTTTTTTCTAAAGCAATCTGAGGGTGATGTGATGAGGTAGAGATGAAATAAAAGGTGAGAGACGGAATCTTTTAGTTAAACATTATTTGTTTAGGTTGATAACCAGCAGCACTGATTGTGTGATTTCTTTTTTTTTAATATAATAAAATACCAATCAAAGGCACATTTATAAATGTAACATTGATTAATTACTTTTGTGTGATTAATTTTGTCATTCTTTTAATTTACATAGGAATCAACATTTTATTTTGCTGTTAATATTCTTTTTATTTTATCCTTAGTTGTGTCACCTTGTAAAATCGGTTTAGATTTGAGAGCTACAAACTAATCATTGATTACATTGATTACATTTCTGAGATATCACTGCTGACCATGGTTTACAGTCCATGTGATGAATTAATGATGTGGACGGTATAAAGAACCGCATAGCTGTGCATAATGGTCGTGCGTAATGACAGATGTTTTGGCTGTTGGAGAACCTCACCGGTGCAACACAATAAAACAGGGCCATGCGTACGCACGGCTTTATAAATCTGATGAAAAGAATGCGTATGCATATTTCTGGCTTTGTGTGTACACACAGTTTTAGTCATGAATCTACAGTTTTATGGATCTGGCCCCAGGGGTTTGATTCCTGTTAGCAGTACCTGCAGCTTGGTCATGCATTCCAGTATACTGCGGTTAGCTGTTTGCTGGTGGGAAGTCTGTGAGGGTTCTCTTCCGTCATGCTGCATCTACGCAGTGTGGGATACTGTGAACCTCTCACACTGGTTCAATCCCTAGACCGGCAGGATAAATATGGGTGGGGAAAGTGAAAAAGCAGTGCTTACCCCTCAGTCATTACCACAGTATGTTACCCCCAAGGGTGCCCTTGAGCAAAGCCCAGCTAACCTAACCTACCCTAAAACAACAAGCTTCCAGGTATGAATGTATGTAACTGTTTGAATGTGATTAGAGTGTTTCAGCAAAAGAGAGACTTCCTCTCAGTGAAAATTCCCTGAAAAAATAAAGGTGGACAAAAAATGCCATTGCATAGTGACTAACAAAGGTGGCACAGATCTGTCTGCAGCCCTACCAATGTGAAGGACTGCACTACAGAGGGAGTTGGAGAAACAAGAAAAGTCTTGATAAATAGAGAAAATAAAATACAGTCATGATCAAATATATTTTCAATTTTACAGTGTATAGGAGTTGAAAGAGAGTAATTATACACACATCACATAGGTACAAGGAAAGCAGTATCAACTAAATTTTTGAAACTTTCTGACTTGACGAAGATCGAAATATTGTCCAGATTAAACTTGGAGTGAACTTATCCTGGAGTAAGTGAGCAGGTGTTACCTTTTTTCAAGTTACAGTGTATAACCATTTTACCATTTAGGGGTCATTTAGGCAAGTTACACAGCGGTTTATTATCACCTAATGGTTAGTGGAATAACAATATTTGAGCCACATCAGTTGCTAGTAATGGTTCTCTAGTCAATTACCTGCATCTGTAATTTTTTACTATTCTGGGTTCTTCTTTTCTGGCCCCTCCCTCCCCCCTTCTGTCAGGATAGTTTAAACAGTGTCTGATAAGTTTTCACCGTCATGTATACTAATGTAACACCTATGACCTGCATTAGCTAATCAAGGTAATGATTTTCACCCATAAGCCACTCATGAAAGCTTAAGTGCTTGTTTTCAGTCAGCTTGAAATAAAACATCTATATGCATGAACCCTTTCCAACTGCTATTCTAACAGAAGAATGCCTAGCTGTCCACTCTGTGTGTATGGGGTGACCTGACAGTGTTGGAGCTGAACCGCAATGCCATTTGTCTCTTGATTGAAGGTATGTGTTTATCAGCCGGTCAGGACTTTGCTTTAACAAATTTGTTTCAGTTCACCTGTTTTAAAGCAGATTTTGGATTTGCACATAAAATAACATCAGGGGAAATGTCAGTAATTTGTTTGGCTCAAGTGGAAAAGGTATATTGATAAAGAAATGTTGTGGGGCTAATGGAAATTTTCGATTACCTGCTTCTGCTTCCTCTTCTGTGGACAAAGCATCAGCACATTGTTGCTTCTCATTGTTACATGCATCAATTCCACCAGAAAACTATCAAATAAAGTAAAAATGGTAGTGGGGTTCAGGTGCCCAGTGTACTATATATACCACATAACTACAATGTCCCTGGATCCAATGTGCCCTCCAATGTTATCCACCTGTCTATCTCACTGGCACTTGACAAAAATGCCACATGGTGCCTGTGGACAATAATATAGATATGTGGTAAGTAGCAATCAAATACTCAGTAAATCCTCAAACCTAAACAACAAAAAAAACATTTATCAGTGCCCTCCAAAACTACATGTGCTGTAATTCCATTACAAAATCACTCAAATGAAGATCTTTAATCTACAACCCCCAATAGTTCACAGAACACAAACACCAGCATCAACCACATGATCAACCAAGTATAGAAGTGGTCACAATGATGTATTATTCAAAGACAGAATGGTCAGCCTGCTTGAAATGACACCTTTCTGTCTCAAGTAAATGGATCCATGACCTTGACACAACTCACAGTGAAAAAAGCAAAATTGTGGGCTGACTGTTTCAACTGAGGACAGTGATATTCTTTTAAATATTCTGTCAGTGTAGCTCCTTCAATGTTTGAAAGGGGTAATCAGCCCAAGGTGCAGCCTTCAGTGTCATTGTTTTGTATTTCTTTACAGAGTTTATAGTACATATTATCTACTTTGCCAATCCCCTTTTCAGCGCCATTAATAAAAGGGAATCTTTCTCTGCCTATCCTTTGTTGTGTGAGAAATGTCCACAGTGCAAATGGTGAACAGAAACCCATGGATGCAGTCTTTGGTTTAGTGTTTTGTTGGATTAAAGGCTTCTTCCATCTGTTGCAAAGACAGATATTGTTACAGTTGCGTTTCAGAATGAGGCTTCAAAATATAACTATAAAAAACAAATGTAATAAACCAAATGTAATGTACCAAATGTTGCCATTATTCCCGTAAGGTTAAATATTTGGATGGTGAAAAGACAGATTCTAATTACTGTACTGTGTAATGTGGTTATATTGTTAACATATTTTAATGTCAATGTTGGTGCCCCTTGCTGCAGGTGTTTTGTTACTTTGGTAGATAAAAAAACAGTGTGAGGGAGAAATGTATGTAGTAATAGCAATACTGTATATATAAAGAAGTAGTAGCCCAATGATAGAATACTGAGGACCTTTAGAGGGCTTAAATAAACAAAATCCAAGGACTATTTGTAGTATAATCAATCATACTTGAAAATCTAAAACATGCATGTAAACCAGCCCTCCTGTGCAGCCTCATTTGCACTTGCAACATATTCTGTTGGAGAAATCTAACCATTTGAGGCACAATTTATTCAAAAAGCTTGATTAAAACAAAAAGCACTTGAGCTGCAAACTGCCCCACCATTTTCCCTTCTTAACATGCAAAATAATGCCACAGTACACTCCAAAATCTAATCAGATCATCTACTTTACTCCAGAGGGACACCTGCGGTTTAAGTATGAAGTTCCATGTATTGTTTCTCACTTTTTGTGTTGAAGAACATGGCACCATGATGACATGAGTTTCTTTACAGACAGACGCCAACTTGATGACATCGTGATCGGACAGACAATAGAAATGTGTTTTAAGTCAATTTTATGATAGATGTGCAACACAAAATATAATAAAAATGCAATCAAAGGATGTTCTGCACATCACTACTTTGTTCCAAAGACATGATCCCCTTCCTCTTTGAACATTTCTTTCAAAGGACTTTTTAAAAAATTCTCCAGGGAGGCAGTTGCACAAACTGGTACCACAAAAGCAAAATGGGCCTCCAGCAGCAGAGCTTTTTACTTTGTGGATTATGCCACACTTAAAGCTCGCATATTTATCGTAGGAGTGTTGACTATAACCCACAATAATGTGAGATGTATAGAGAATATTTTTGCATTGCTACATAACTCACTCATAATGGCTGCATGAATGGCCGGTCACTTTAGACTGTTGAGGCTGTAGTCTAGTAATGTAGCGTGGGTAACACCGGTCCCTCTGAGTGCCGCAGCGCTAGCAGGTGATTTGTAGCTCAGGGAGACTAATGAAGTGGTCGCTCTGCCACCCTGCTTCTTTTGCAAGATCAATTCGGCGTCAGGGCGCGTACGGCGGCCGCGCTTTATGAATGATGGAAACCTCCTTAGGCCATCCATATACCTGAATCCCCGGCATCACTACACAACCCCCCCGTCCCTCTTTTCCCCCTTCAGGCCCCCCCCCCCCACCCCCCTGCTCCAGGAGGCAGGGATTCAGCAATCTTTCTTGTTTGGAGAAAAATACATTACCATCGGCCTCCTCAGCTCTCCGGCCTGTGCCCAGCACACATATATATACACTCCTGCATAGCTTGACTCTGCCTCACGTGTTTAGTGTGTGCAGCTCTACACACACACTCCTCTTGCTTTTGTGTGTGATTTCCTCCCATCAAACCCACTCTCCGAGCCGTCATCATTAGTGCAGATGATTTGATCGACTTGACGCGAGGCTCTCTGCCATGCTGTGGCCATGATGACATCCTCTAATACAGAAAAGGTGTTCAAGAGGCCGGAGAAAAGAGGAGCTTTTAAACTGTTAATGCATAATGCGATAGATGTTTTAGTCAGTGGAGGATAATGAAAATGAGCTAAAGCGGCAAGCGAGGGAGCCAGTCGCTCTCTCCCTCACTGGCCTTTGATCCCATCCAGTCTGGCTTTTAAAGCATCTGCTTCCGTAATGAGGAAGAGTTTACCATCGCCAATGCAGATTCAGGAAATGAATTCAAAAGTTAATGGTGTATTTGTCCCGATGATTAAGAGCTGCGCCTCGTTCTTTATGACATTGCTGATCCTCACCATAAAACAGGTTGTGTGGAAGATAAAAAAAAAAAAATAGTATTTATCATAAGTTATAACAATTATCCTAAAATACCCAGGGAGTAATTATGCCTGTTTTAGTTGTGGGTATGTTCAGAGTAGGTGCTGTTAATGCAGCGAGATGACTGAGGCCTTGGGCTGGTGGTGCATGGTCTGATCTGTGTTACAGCATGTGTCAATAAGAAAAATCTGTCAGGCATGTTTTCGTATTCCGAGATCACAGTGCAGCTCATCTAAAAGCGTCAGTGGCATTTTGAGAGCAGGGCGTCATATATAAAGATGTCATGAGCCGAGGCCTCCCGCCGAGAGGTTGAAAGGGAAAAGTGGAATGACAATGAATACTTGCCAGAGTTTTCTTGAAGCTATGAAATTTAAAGGCCTCCCCTTTTATTTCTTGCTTAGATTAAAATATAACAAAAAGGATGGAGAGAGGAGGGAGGGTGGGAGGGGAATTGAGACAACAGAACGTGAATAAGGCGGGGAAAGAGGTAGGGAGAGGACGGAGAAGAGGGAGCTTGAAGCCTTTACTGTTAATCTTAACTTTTCAGATTGATTGGTTCAAGCTCCCTGTAAATCAGCAGCTGCGTCACAGTCGTCCTCTTTTATGATAATCTGGGTGTCAGCAGCGAAAGAGGGAGAACAAAATAGGTGTCAGCGAGGGAAGGCAGAGTATAGTCGTCCAATTGAACCCAGTTGATAGCCCCCCTCACTCCCTCCCTCAGCATCTCTCATCTTCCCGTCATCCTTCTTCTCCTGGCTGAGAGAAGATGAGCAGGAAGAGTGTTTTAATATTTCCTCTGATGCCACAGCAAAATGAGCTGGGCCACCGGCACCTGTGCCAGGAAATGAGCTGTATGCGGATGATACTGTAGTTTAGAATATTTCATTGTCAGAGGAAACTGGATGGCATGTTTTATCAGTAAAAGATCTGGTGTCTGGTGTCACTCACATAACGTGATGGATCTAAGATAGCTTTATGCAAAATGAAAACTTTGCTGCACAGAGAAGTCCTGATTTTATTTCTAATAAATGGGTTTACTTTTGAAAATGGCTGCAACTAAGAATTATTTTCAATAATCAGTCGTCCTGATTATTTTTCAAAGAATTGGTAATCTTTTAGTCTATAAAATGTCAGAAAATTGTGAAAAATGTCAATCACAACAGTCCACAGTGATGCCTATAAATTGTATGTATAGATGTATGTGATTTAAAATGATTTGAAACAGAGAAAAAAAGCAAAACTTTAACTTTGAGAAGATGGACCCATGGAATGTTTGGCATTTTTGTGATAAATGACAAAGGATTAATGATTTACAAATTCTAAAAATTCTTCAATAAATGTAAGTGCATTGACTTTCCAATTCATTATTAAAGTTAGATGAAGTTGAAAGCTATGGAGTGGGCTTTAAATATTGTTTTCAAGGCAAACAATGAACTTTCACATTCAAATCAATTGTTACAGCGCTATTTTAGGATGAATTCTGACTGATTAATTCATACTTGACTTTCTACAGGCAGGAAAAATGTCATCTTTCGCTCCCCTTTTTAGCTCTGTTTTGGTCTCCACCAACTCCTAAGGGAAACGTCTGTCTTTGTTGTTCTTAAATGCTCCACTATGTTCACCAGACGCTACCCTTGTCTGTCTGCTGGGCAGGTAGTGTGCAGAAGGCTAATTAAAGCTTTTATGCTGAAAATAGCTGCCTGCTATGGACAAGAACAGCAAGACTGAACCGAAACAGTAAAATTGTGGGCTGTTAAACCAAAACGATGAGCTGAAAGACATTAAAATACCTCGTAGAGCTGAGAGGAATTGCAGAGTTGAGTGATAAATCATTGTGAGTTCATCACTACAAGCCATACCTTTTACATTACACCTAGTTATTTTATCCATTGTCAATATAGAAATATTGATTAGCACAGCTTTAAGTATTGTTTTACTGTCTTACTGTCTTGCTAGCATCAGAGCAACTCTTTGTTTATTGTTCCCAGCTGCATCAGATTCATGTAGGAGCTGCAATAGCTTGATGCTCCCTGAGGAGGGAACTGCCTCACAGTTTGATAACCACTGCTTGGAGGTATGACAAAGTCCCAACAGGTAATGCAATTTGTCCTCCAGAACTTTGCAAACTGTGACTAAATGTCTTGACCTGTTTTTTTTCTTTGCTCCCATATTTTACGTCTCCCATAAAGTTTGGTTTCCAAATGTAGCTTTATCATTACTCCACGACCATAACACTAAATCACATTAACTACTTTACACCAACGTTTTTCATTATTTAGCTGACACCACATCTACAGGCAGCTGTCCTCATTATGAACAATCTGCAGGCATATTGTGAAAATTGACTGGCACTATAGTTGTAAGGAGTCAGCCACCTTTTCCTTCCCTGTCACACAAAAAAACGACACTGCAACACACACATGTACCACAGCTGGCTGCACACACCACACACTTTTTCTCTAGAGTAACTGGGGATAAGATTGACCAGGAGATACAGTATCTGTGCATCAGCCGCAGCAGCAGCGGCGGCAGCACTAAAGCCTTGTTTCCCCTGAGTGTTCTACATTTATTTTTCCTTTATATATTATTCAAGTTCAAATAATTAATTCAGGATATCAAATCAAGATGTAGGAAATCAATCAAGAGCCTTTTTCAATCTGCCTTTCATTACGCCGAACCCCCGGTCCTGGCTGAGCCTGTAGCGGAGCTGGCCTGGACTTCTATAAAGACAGACTGAAACACTTACGTGGCATCCCGTCCACTGGAGAAGATGACTGCCTCGCTTCGCATGGCCATGCTGAACTACTTAGGCTGCATCCGATTGGGTGGTTGGAATTATTTTTGTTTAGCGCTGATATAAAAACGAACCATATGGTAAGCTGGGATCTAATGGTCCAGTTTGATAATGACTTTGTTCACCATTTTTACATACTTCAGTAAACATTTTTAGGGTGTTTTAAAGTGAAATTTAGCCTGCTGGATGTTAAGTGTGACAGAGAATACTTTAAGAGAGGAAGAACAAAAAGTGATCCTTTGATTTCACTCAGACTTTATTGTCTCAACAGCAAATTTCATTTCACAGCCAGAAAAGGAATAAATGCAGAGCATGAAACACATCCTCTTCGGATACTCTCTGACTAAAAAAAGGATCTCATGCATTTGTGGAAGATGAAGCAGCTTGTAGCCTGAGCAAAGATTAAGTAAGAACAGATGTTATTAGAAGAAACGATCCCCAGTCACCAGACATGTATATTATCTTCCTCTTTATGCCCTGTCCTCTTTCCCTGTCTGCAGTCACTTCAGCCGCCGACTTTATGGGAAACCCACTCCTAGATCCCGCTCGGCTCTGTGAGAATCAATAACCCTGGTCAAATGACACAGAGGGGCTAGATTCATCTCATCCCCTCTTAGGCGGATACTTTAGCTACATTTGGTGCAGCGGCGACTCTCCCATCTTGAGGCAGACGCAATAATGTTGTGGTAAAAACGTCAGTCAAAGAGCAGTGAATGTGAGGGAGAGGAGGGGGGTTTGCGGACAGGTAGTAAGTTGTGTGTGTGTGTGTGTGTGTGTGTGTGTGTGTGTGTGTGTGTGTGGTTGGTGGAGGTAATTTATTGAAGGAAATGTATCTATATTCTCATAGAGCCACTGTGAAGCCGAGATCTCCATCGCAGTGATAATTCGCGGTTGTTAAAGTGACATGGTGTTGGTAGGCTGGTCGAGGCGAGGAATGTGGGGGCCAGACCTGACAATTAGAGCTCTGTATATCACACACACTCTCAAAGGAGAGATGGGAGAGAGAGGGCAGGAGAGGTCAGGACACACACAAATATACACACACTCAGAACACATTTAAACACACTCACAAAGGCAGGCATGCACGACGATGCTCATACTGTAAATACAGACGTGCACGCACTTTAGTGTTAGAGTTAAGAAGCCGGAACGTACATACGGCGCTGTATGTGCACACAGACACATATACAAAGCGGGTAACATATGGCTCTCATTTGCAAAAACAGAGGAAACAACAGAACAACAAAACACTTCTTAGGTAAGTGCATAATAGAAGTTAATTTCATTTCCTCTCGCTGTTAATTTTTAAGACATGAGAAACACTACAAATGTGACTGATAGCAAAAAAAACAAACAAAAAAACAACCTCTCACGTACACGTGAGCATTTGTATCAGGCTCATGTGAATCATGTTTAACATCATTAACTATCACTTTCTCTGACACTGCCTCAGACTAATATGATCTAATTGGACAACAGAGGAGTCGGTGCAGTGTACAGTACATAATAAAGAATTGAAGATTCTCGTGCAGGTGAGAATCTATTTCCATCCCCACCGCTCTAACAAAAACACGCACATGCTTAATACACTCGCTTTATTTTCCCATCGAGCCTTTTGGGCGCATCAACAGACGACCAGGCCAAGGCGTATAAAACAAGAGTCGATATGTGTCTGCGATATGAGGGTGAATAATTGTTGTAATTAATGACCTGTGGGTATTAACTAGAGCCATCTGATGGACCTCTGAGGCTAATTGTGCGACTGGATCTATCTGGTATCGGGAGCATCATTCACGCTCTCAAAACAGCATATTAAAAGATTCTGTAGTTTCTGTTGGCGCACAAACACTTTATGCGTAATACGTATCTGTGAGTGTGTTTGCCCTTGTGAATACACTGTGTGTGTCAGCGTGTTTTCCGCTCACGTCTGGTCCCTTACTCCTCTGTGACACGTACACAAACCAGTCCAAAGTGTCTGAACTTATTCCATGTAAGATAGCTGGAGCCATTAGCTTCATGTGACCTTTACCACTCTTTCTGTGCCGTCACTTTCACATTCCACCTCATCTGTGTGTGTGTGTGTGTGTGTGTTTGACCATAAAAAAATAAAAGCTTCGAACCCTTCCCCCCCAGGCCATACACCAAATGGTACCAATGCCCCAAAAGCATGTGTAGATATGTGTATCTATTGTATGTTTTCATACAGTTAGGTAAATGTTGGTGCATGTGCACAAGCACGCACACACACACACACACACACACACATGCACAAACATGCAGGCATGTATTTGCAATGGATTTTCCTTTTCTTTTATTTGCTGTAATTGGAAAATAATTCAGGCAACGTCAGGAGGAATCGATAAAGAATTAATGAAAGGAGAGGGGGAGTCATTAAAGGCAATAAAGAGGGAGAGGTTATGATGAAGATGGCATCATGGAGAGACACAGAGGAGACAGGCGCTGCTGCATCTGTGTGTGTGTGTGTGTGTGTATGTGTGTGTGTGTGGTCCAGGTATTCCTCATGTTGTGGGGACGTAAATCCGTTTACACAGTCATGTCGCGGGGACTCGCTTCACTTATGGGGACAAAAAGCAAGTTCCCTTAATGTAAATCATTAATTTTAGGGTGAAGACTTAGGTTTAAAGTTAAGGTAATTTGACGGTTATGTTAAAATTCTGTTAGATTGTGTGTGTGTGTGTGTGTGTGTGTGTGTATGTGTGAGAGAGAGAGAGAGAGAGAGAGAGAGAGTGAGAGAGAGAGAGAAAGAGGGAGTGTTTGCAGAATAGGTCACAATTTTTTTTAGCGTTTCAATTCTAAAAATTGATAAAAATTAAACATATGCAGATAATATTATTGGGTTTCCTGTAGACTGCAGAAAAGAAGCAAAATTGATGAAATCCTGATGTGGGAAAAAAAACCACGCTGGTTTAATTTTTTTGTTTGACAGCAGCAGATTTTGTATTTTTTAATATTTTTAACATAATTTCAGTGAATTTTAAATTAATATTATCTATATAACACACCTTTTTTTTAATCATCATATCCTTTAATAAAAGACCATTCTTTTCTACAGTTTCACCAGTCTGGTTGTGTCACAGTCAATCATTCAAAAGGGTAATTATATGACACTGCTACACTAAAATACCTACAGTCCCTTAATAGGATCTGAGCCATCGAGATCCAACCTTAAGCTTCTATCCCGGCCCCTACCACTCATCTGAGTGCTATAAAGCTGCCAGAAGAAACAATACTGCCTCTCTCCTCACCGCTGAGGTTAATGGCAAATGGGGCTATGGTTGCCGGTGATATTGTTGGATAAATGATTATTGATTAGGTAAAGGTTGAGCTAATCATTAGGCTTCATCCATTTTACGGACTCTCTCCGTGACCTTTCTGCCTGGCCCTCTTGGATCACCCAGGATTTCTCCATACGATGATTTGATCGCCTCGCAGATGGGCACAGGGGAGGAGAAAAGAGAGAGGGGCAGGAGGAGAGAAGAGAGGAGAGAGGAGAGGAAAAGCAAAGGCAGAGTAGTGAAAGCGAGCTGTGAAGGAGCAATGGGCGAGATGAGAGGAGTGTGTGCTGAATGTGCCTGTGTTATTTCTTTTTTTTTTCCTTTCGAGGCTGATACTGGTGCTCAACTCACCCGATGATGTCCACCAAATGTACAGCATTTTATTTTATTTGTGCATTCATTTTTAATTCACAAAGCACAGTGTTGCCTTTGTGTTGGTGTTGTGGATTATCTTGACTTTTAGCAGTGGTGGAAGGTAACTAACTATATTTATTAATTTAGTGCTGTTCTTCAGTACAATTTTGAGATACTTGAGTATTTCTATTTTCTGCAAATTTCTACCTCTGCTGCGCTATATTTATGAGATGATAAATTTACTTTATACACCACTACATTTTATTAATTTATTCATTTGACAGACACTTTTGTCCAAAGCAACGTACAAATGAAGTATAATCCAAGATACAGTAGATCAAGGAGAAGCCATTGAAAATGCTTCAAAACAATTCCACACCCCACATGACACATATCAGGTTAAAGATTTATCTGACAGCTGTAGTTGTACTGCAGATTAAGATCTTAAATAAACAACATTATGTTCAATTTATAAAATATTATGCATAATTATGTATTAAACTGCCCAACACTACACAATGTTGTTAGAATTTGGTCCATGTTGACCAGCTACAATATTAAAATGCTTCTTACACTTTCATGCATCATCAATAACAGTCCAGTAATGTAATATAAAATGACCTTTAATTAACTTTTGATTCTTTATGTAAATATCGTCAAAGAATATATGTAATAAAAACCTTAGGTCCAAAAAATGTGTGTGTCACAATTGGAAACCCCATGTCAATTGAAACCTAATAAACATTCATTTGACATTAAATTAATTACTGAATCTATTCTGCAGCATTTCAATAGCAGCATTCAGTGTTTTACATTGAAGCTGAGTGTATAGACTAAGCTTTAGATACAGTATAGGCTGAGTGAAAACACCCAATGTGAAACATCCGCTCTGAAACCTTGACATGGTGACAAGGAAATGCCTCGCTCCTAACAGCTCTATTTATTGAATTGTAGCGAATATTCCTGGCAGCGGGACTCTAACCAAACCCAGACTGGAGCTCACATCTGCACCCAATCAGCGCAGGAGAAAACCCCTCTGTTGCTTCTCCGTTCCATTTATTCACAAAGCCCGGCACTGGGAAACAGAATGTTTATTTGAAGTAATACTTTACTCTGAACTACTGGATGGCAATACATTAGCATTTTCATTGCTGCATGCAGAATCTGTTCTGGAGGATAATGAAGAACATGATTTTTTTCCCCTCTTTCTGCTACAATAACCGGAAACTTTTGGTATTCATGTAAAACACACACACACATAACATACTGAAACCTCCTCCGGTTTGTCTGTGCACATACTACGCACCTAAGGCGGTATGATCTGAAGCATGTACGACATATTTTACATGGGTTATTCTTCGTCTTTTTTTTTGAGTAAATTTAACATTTTATTTAGGTACTGATTCACGCTGCTTTTATGGGAACATAAAAAGATGACAAACATCTGTACACATGGGAAGGAGCTATCATGTACAGTACTGTAGTTGCTGCAGTGAACATACAAATGACAAGACACACTTTGCATATAAAATCTGCATTTGTTTATTAATTTTTCCCCCCCAAAATACTCCAGACAATTATTTGATCACTACAAGACACAGCAAAATCTGATTCACTTTTTCCCCTTCTCATATACGACCATTAGCTTTCCTGCAGACTAAAAGCACAGCATTACCTCCTTTCTCACCCACTCCTTTGACAGACAGGCTTGAGGTCCAGCCTTATAATATGTCTGTTACAAGCAGGACGGCAACCATACACAGGTCAGTAATGCTGCTGAGAGAGGCACACATTATACTGCATACACATACCCATGGATCCATAGTACATGCATGTACATACAGAACAGTATATACATGATAGCCTACACACACACAGTGACAAACACACACACCTAAAAGTGCTTCCCTATTGTATATTTTATCTTGCATGGAAGATGGAATCAAACCTAAACTGTGACTTTAGAATTATAAGACTGTGAGTGGTTTAGAGATATTGAGGTTTAACATCTTTCACATCCTTTTTTCCTGGTCAAAATAACAGTGACCTTTAAGCTACACTAAATACAAAATATTTCAATCCTATCACATTATTATTATTCTTTTATAACAGGTGTATTGCTGTTAGAAACTCCTTATACTGAAAAACACATTCTCTGCTAATTAGTCTCTACTGGATCTGCTGAGCCATGATTTCCTTCACAAAAGTAGACAGTTTAGTTTTATTTTGTTTTAATATACATCAGCAATGTAATATTTACTAAAAGGAGCTATGATATGATATATATTGGCTCAGACAATTCAGCTAAATGTTTTAATCAGACACTAAAACAGTTGGTCACATGAACCAAGATTTGAACTGTGAAATTATTACGTTTCTGTAAAAGTAAAATTGATAGCAATGCAAAAAAAAAGTCATTTGAGTTTCTCTACTCATTTTTGCTGATGATTTCTGTCCTTGTTCTGTGATCTCTTCTGTTTGCTGTTCTTCTATTTTCTGCTTACAGATTTGCATCTACTTTTGGCCTGGACAAGCTCAGGTCTTCACTGTCAGTGTCTGAGCTCTGAATGTGGTCACTATTGTCATTTTGTGTCTGCTGCAGCGGACGAGTTATAAGCAGACACAAACTCAGTTAGGAGCACTGTTGAGCAGAATGTTCTGTTTGATTTTTATGACGTCTGCAGTTCAGAACAAAAACGGTATTATATCATAAATCTTTTTATTATATTAGCAAAATGTCACATTACACAAAAGTACATTTTATAATTACAAACATTTATTTAATTTTTATAAAAGAAATGCAGCAACACATAAAAACTATTCAGCACTCCACAGACCCCAAAGCCTTAAAACTCTTAATATGTGTAAATTGTATAATTGTCTGAGCTGCTGAACCTTTTTTTTTCTTTTCTCTTCTTTCATTATATAATTTATTTACCCTGTAAGCCTTGATATATATGACTATTGATGTTTATTATTGTTAGGTTGTTGGATAAATTAAATACATTTCATTACATTTCATTTACAACAACAGATCTTTGTTACTGGAATAAAAAGAAACAATGTCTGAGCAAACAACAGTACAAGTAATAATATCCAGATAATCTGAATAATCATTTTGATATTTCTGCAATTTGCTTTTTGCAATTACTTGACTAGAATGTTACAATTCCCCATTATTTGCATTTAGAACTACCCATGTTACTGAATTATGGTGTTTTGCACAGCGTTTTCACATTATAGTATGTTAGGCCATGCAATAGTGTTTGTTTATGTTATTATGGTATTTAAGGGTCAGAAGAGGAGACGGAGCTCCTCATTAGGTTGAGACTTCTGACTGTGAAGGCAAGTGCATTCCATTTACATCTCTCGCTCCTCCCTCGCCCACTTTCCCTCTGCTCTCCAAGTGGCCTCCATGCAACGTATGCTGTTATGTCATACCGAGGGCTGAGGGGAAGTGGAACTACTAATGAAATGTAACCATTGACTTATTGACCCATAGATTTGCCTTTCAACTTCCTGTCTATACCGGAAGTGGGTTGGTGTATGGTTTGCATCTGCTGCTTGTGATCACGTTTCTTAGCATTTTAGCTAAATCTGACCGGTTTTCCAATAGGAAGTACAGTGTTAGGGACTGCTATAGCTGGAAGAAAATGAGATTTTTTTCCATGAGAGAGTTATCGACCCCTATTTATATAATGGCACTAATTAGCTAAATCTTAGCTAAACTAATTAGAACTAAATCAGTTCTGCCACACAGCTCCGGGATCAGCTGGTCATGTTACTGTTATAATAGTTATGGTGACTGGTCACAATTTGTTGGTATTCGTGTTTTTCTAATGTGTATATAGTCAAATTGTGTGTTAATAAAATTAATTTTATTCTAAACACAGTGCACAGTGGACTCATTTGGTTTTAGTTAAGCTTAGCATCGCACTGTGCAGAATTTTCATATGGATCTAATATGGATGCATATCAGAAAGCTCTATGATCAAACCAAACCTTTTCCACACTTGTTTTAAGTAATCTCTGAATGTGGTTCAATAAATCAGATAGAACAACACCAGTTCCTCATCCCATGGATTTATTATCATGGAACAAAAGCTGACAATTCAAAATTATATCATTAATGAAATATATATATATATATATATATATATATATATATATATATATATATATGTGTGTGTGTGTGTGTGTGTGTGTGTGTGTGTGTGTGCTAATCATCAGTTAGGCCTAGTTTTTTCACCATCAAGATACTGCTGCAACTCAAAGTAAGTTAGCTGAGGCAGTTTTAAACTAGTTAACACTAAAGGTAACACTGCACCAAAGATTGTCTTTTTAATGCAATATCTGTGACGGATGGTGGCGTCCTCATGAATTTGTAGTGTCTTCCTACCTCATAGTAAGCTATATGAACTAATCGGGAATGAGACATTTTACTCGTGTTTACTGTGCTTTAACTATGGCCGCAACAACTGGAAATCGAACAAATGTCAGGTCACATGAGGTCAATACAACAAGTTATAGATTGACTTTGGAAATAGAATTTTTTCTTTTTTCAGACTATTGAGCCATAAAACTAAAAATAAACCTACACAAAATGTTACAACTAGTCAGAGTAGTGTCATGTGAATACCTAATTTTTATCAGTCAGATAGAATCTTATAATTCTAAGTTCATGAAATTGCTTTAACAAAGTTAAATTTCACTCAGTCATGTTTCAGGTTCATTGCCCTCTTCTAAGCAGCTTAGCTGGCCCACTGCTGAAAGTACTTTACACATACTGAGACTAGCTGATGATTCCAAGACAAAGCGATGTGATCTCATACTGTATTGGTTTATATCTCTTCAGGCTATTTCATAGGTGAAAGCCAATCTGTCTACAATTCTTGTCACATGGCCCTCTCTTTGCCAAGAAAAGAAATCCTTCACATTCTGCCCACCGTCTGAATAGCGTCACTCTCTCCTTCCCTCGTCCTCTGTCCTGTATTCCTTTCTCTCCCTGTTTTTCCCCCCCTTCCTTTCTTCACCTCTTCTACCCCTGCCGTCTTTCATTTAAATATTTCATCCACTTGTCTTGCGGCTTCTGCAGCTTGCCAAGTGTCATCTAGATCCCAGGGCCCGACACTAAAGTGGAGCACGGAAGTCATTTTTAGAGGCGCGTGTGTGAGAGAGAGAAAGAGAAAGACAGAAAGAGGAAAGGAAGGGGTGGGATGAGTAGGAGAAGCAGCTCGGCTGGGGTCTGAGACGTCGGGTGGTGATAAGAAGTGAAAAGGTGGAAAAGACATGGGAGTGATAACTAATGTACTTCCTGTGTACTTCCTCTTCTCCCCTGTCAACCCCTCCTGCTGCCAACACGCCCCCCGCCCTCCCGTTTCCTTCAGCCTAAAAGACATAACTGATGTGTGATGTATTTTGTGTGTGTGCGTGTGTGTGAGAGAGTGTGTGTGAATCTGGGGTGATCTGACGTGTGATGTAAAGGAGTCGGTCTGTGCGTGAATGTGAGGATGTAAATTTATGTGTCTGTCGGACAAACTGATGGCTTATGTGGAGTGCAAATATGTGTGTGTGTGTGTGTGTGTGTGTATGGTCTTTCATACCCTGGCAGATTGTTGGCTACAGTTGAGGTCAACAACATGAGATCTTGCAAATCTCCGCTTCAACCTGCAGAAACAAAGAAGAAGAAGAAGAAGAAGAGACAAGGAGAGATGAGATTGCGATCATGGAGCAGCAATCTGAGTCGTCCTTTTGTCCTCATAGTAACACCGACTCTTGTTGTAGTTTAGATCGTGACTGTGAAAACACGACGACAAACACGGTTTGGCTTTTAACACGTTTCTCCCTGTGTTGTCAGGTAGCTGGGCCCACTGATGTGCGCTGCCTGCCGCTACAACACCATAAAACATCGTATAATACATCGGGAGCGGCAAAATCACATCTTTATTTTCCCGCAGAGAGGATCACCTCATCCCAAGTGTAAATGAAAGTCGTGCTTCTGTCGCCATAGCGTAGGTTGGCCGGGTGAGCTCACAGTGTTTTATAAATAGAAAAAAGATATGAAGGGAAAGAGAGAGAGAGAGAGGTTTAATAGAGCCATGGTGTCCACTTGATTGCAGTAATACAGTAGCTATTTATATGACCAATATATTAAGTGTAAGGGCAGTGTGCACATTATTTTTCACATGCTTTTAAGCAGAGTTTCAACTCCTGCCATTTTAGCTTGTAAAATTATTTGTCAGGCTAAAAACACATTTTCATGACAGCTTCTATATTTATTTAGAACTTTCTACAAATAGAACCACATCCAGGAGCAATTATCAGACATGACAATTTACCCTTGTGTGGTATTCCCTTTTTGTCTATTTGGCATATTTTCCAATATAGAAATAGAAATTACACATAAATACATTTTTTTTTGTAATATTAGCAAAGATATATATAATTTTTTTACTTACATTTTCTAGAGAGGATAACAAGTGCCTTAGCTAACTGCATGCCAAAACATCCAGCAAGTTGTGAAAGATGACAAATGGCTACTGTATTGTTTTTCACGGCAGCTCTAGCAGGAGAGCAGCTTTAGTGACTTTAGGACAGAAACTGTGTGACATTATGATCCACTATGATCTCTGGCTTAAAGTGCTCCTTGTCACTGATCTCTCCACCTCTTTGCAGCGCACTTATGAATGTCACATTTTTGTTCCTGCCATCAACAGCTTCCATCTGAGGAGATCTTGTCCAAGGCTGTACGGTGTGAAAAAGTCATCACAGGCATAGTTGTGGCCATGTACGGAAGCCCTGTGTCATGTCCAACAGGTGTGAGTCTGTGTGTGTCTGTATTTGTGTGAGAGTTTGATACTCGGAGATTTAAGAGGAAGTGAAAAAAATAAATCCACTAGTCTGCTGGCAATAACAAACTGAGATTAAACTTTGCAGGTCAAACTGACCTGGTAAACACCAGATACGTAGTACACAATACAAGTACAAGTACATATTTTTTTTCCGGGGTAGATCATGTTTCCTCAGAAAAAAACAAAAAAACAAAAAGGTTGTGTTACTTGATTTTTTTTACAGGAAATAAGGCAAAGCCATGGATTTTCAATATAAAGAACCAGTTCCAGGTATGCTTTCTCTTTTTAGGAAAAATTTAAATGGGGTCATTTTGACAAATACTGTCAAAAATAAATAAATAAAAAAGTCTAGGAGATAAGCAAAACAAAAACATGTAATGTTATTTCTTTTCAGACTTTCTTTAACCTTTTTTTGTTTCTTTGTTTTTTTTCAAGCCTCAAAACGTATTCAGGTGAAGCAGTCTGATATTAATTCAATTGTTCACAACTCAAAGACATGCCCCCTGTGAAGGGTTGCAAGACGTTTTATTAAGGGTTCACAAGCAAAATAGTTTGAGAACAACTATATTAGTGCATATTTATTAAATGCATTAAAATTTTAACTGTGAGTGCCTCAAATTCAATATTTTTATTCCAAACCCTATCATGTATAAGGGCTTTTTTTCTCCACCATGGTTGTATGGGACATCAGAAGCTCTCCTGTCACCATTCTAACTCATTCATTTAGTTTTACAGTATAATTTGCTGACAATCATTAATTTGGAGGGCAGGATTTTGTAAAATAATAAATAATATGATAATATCATCATAACTGATTTGAGTTCACCCAAACTCATGAAACCACAATATTGAAATGTGAAAATTCAAATAGTTTCAGAATATTTAAGAATACATAACAAAGTAAAAATGTGAATGAGTAGAAATCCAGTGAAGTCCATCTTTGGTTTCATTTGATGAGAAATTACTTCATCACTTTTACAAAATCACTAAATAAGCTGACTTTTTCTTGACTGGAAAAAAAAACCCTGACCTCAGCCCAGTAGAAGCTAATTTTACAGTTCCATGCAGATCACACAGTCATGATGACACTTTACATGATGGGAAATGCACCGAAGAAACAGTGTTTGTTGATCTTCAGGCCATATGTGAACTAACAGAGTAGTACAAGGAAAAGAAGTCTTTTTAAAAAGTGCCTCTAACTTAAATATAACACACCAGAAACATTGCGGCTCATCTTATGGGTTTCAATCTTTAAGTCTCTTTTCATTTGCCTCACACACACACACAGCCTCACACAATAACCGACCAGTGTGTGTATCTGTGTGTATGAGGTTTTTGTTCCGCTTGCCAGGCTGCTCACTGACCCCCCATATGTGTGTTTGACCTTTCAACTCCCTGCTTCCCCCTCAGGAGAAAGGCCCTGCTCTCTGATGCACCTTCGTACATCTACACACACACACACACACACACACACACACACACACACACACACACTGATCCATCCTTTGAGTGTGTGGATTTAGCCTCGCAGGGCCAACTCTGGTCAGGCTTGTGGTCATCCACAGTAACAGATAAAAGGATATATCACTTCCTCAATCCCTAAAACCGTAAGTGCGGCTGCTGGACACACATACACGCACACACACACACACACACACACACTGAGCTCCTGAGTCCTCCTTAGCACTTGATCCTCTCTCTGGGAGGTTGACACTTCAGAGAGAAAGCCTTCGCAAACTCCCATGGACTACACACTCACATTCACAAACACACACATATATATACTCAGACCCTTCACGGAACGTACATCCCTATGACAATCCTAAACCTCCGAGGCCTCATGGTGATCTGCTGGTCAGCATCTGTTTACTGTCAAGGATGCTGCTTCCTATTTTCACAACCATCAGTCATCGCTGGCACCGATGAAAATCCACATCTCAGCATTTGAGGTGCTGGGGACACATCGAGAAAATCAACAATCCTGCGTGTCACTAAATATCCTAAAGCTACGACTGCTCCCTCTCTGCAGAAGTGGAAAATCATTTGAGCATATTGACCTCTTCTCTCGCCTCCCCCGAGGTAGGGCAGTTCGCCGGCCGTTTCAAGCCCCGGCAGTGGAGCGCTAATTCAGGCAGGCGTGCGGCATACATGTTGGGTGACGTGGATGTCAACTCTGCTAGCATCTCAGCGCGGCCCAAGGGCACCTGACCGCCAGTTTGTAAGAGAGAAACTGCGGCCACTGCACCCTGGGGTGCCCACATTTAACACAGTATCCTATCTACTGTACGTGCAGAGGCGTGGACAAGCATACGGATGTTGGTTCACCCTGAGGTCAGTGAGAGTTTATTTTGGGGGGGTGGAGGAGGGAGAGGGGGGTGCACAGACAGTCCACACACACACACACACACACACACACAGGCATAAACACACAGTTAATGTGCATAAAAGCTTATTTTAACAGACAGATGTTTCTCTTCTGGCATAATTGTATGCAAGATTGGGGGAATTTTATTATGTCTCATATCTCCTGCAATTATGTTTACATACTAAGAAGTTGATTTTACAAATAAAGATGGGTGACAAATCAAAGGAAAACTCAGGGTCTCAGTAAGGTTTAAAGCTCTCTGGCAAGTCTCAAGAACTCTACTGGAAGGATGAATCAGATATTCCCTCATTTGGTGCTTTGATGATGGTGGTGGATTGCACTGTCTAACACATCACTCCACAATGTCCCATTGGTATTCTAATGGGTTGAGATCTAGTGACTATGAAGAACAATAGCAAAAGACTGCAGTGGCAGCATCTGCATTTGGTGTTCCTCCACTTTTTCACTTGCTTCTTTTTCTTCACCTGCGTGTTTTGGAAACACAATTCCTGTCTGGATTATATTCACTGACCAGGACATGTGCATCCTTATACTGTACTGTATAAACGTGCTCCCTGCACTCTATAGATGCTCACTGAATCACTGAATATACTGTATATAGACTACAGACTCAATCTTAATGTGAATCCCAGGTTGAGCCACAACATATGTCTTCTTACAATATCGACTCATAACAACTAAAGGTTAGACTATTTTATAGCTAAGTTTAAGCACTCACAACGCTGGGTTAAAGTTTAGAAAAGATCATGGTCTGGGTTAAATATTGAAAAAGCTGACGGTGACTTTAAGGGTTATGGTTGGGGTTAACCCTAAGGCACAAGACACATGTTTACTAAATTAACATTAAACCAAAACCAATATCTTTTGCTTTTACCAAAATGCTTCTGTTGAAAACAACCTAAAAACCTAACCACACACTGGACTGAGGATGCAAAGCCCAGTTTTTGGTTTTACAGTCCTGACCATCGTCTACCATAATCACCTCCTTGTTGCTTTTGGTACAAAAATGTAGCACTTACTTCATTGAGAAAGAAAACAAAACAACAAAAACATTGCCACATGGTTAGGGAAGGATTGTGGATTTGGTTAAATATTAAAAAAGTAAAATGTGTCCTTCACATCAATGTTGACTTTTTCAATATTTAATCAAAACCACAATCTTTCCCTAACCTTAACCAGTTTCCGAAGCATAATAGAGTTAATCATGCTTTAGTTGCCATGGAGCTGATATTGTAGGAAAACAAAATAAATACACTGACAGTGAACATTTTGCAGACACGTTCACAATATAAATGTTTCCTCATTACGCTGATAAAAATGTAATACTCCAAAACATATTTTCTAATGCAAATTAGTTGCATATGAAGAGTTTTTCAGATTCACACTCTCAACCAAAAAAACCTGACCCTAAATGTAGACCTGTGCATACTCTGCCACGACCTATGAGTAATTCTAATTCAGCACTTTAATCTAGTTTCAAATACAAGAAAGCAGACCCTCATTATCAACACACAGTTCTTTTTCTCACATAGAAACTCAACATATGTATACAGAACCAAACGTCCCTTGTGTCACATCAGGACCTCTCATAACTGAGACGGCATTGGTGTTGTCACAGAGGACAAATGTGTGCTCATTTTCTCTCCCTCCACTTCACTCTCTCTGTATCTCTCTGCCACCATTAAGTTCATCTGTCTCTCCATCCATTTAGCAGGTATCCTATAAGGGGTAGCGCTGGGGTGGAAGTGGGTGTGTGGAGGAGGGAGGCCTCGGCGTAACAGCAGGGAGAATGTCATCGTAAGATAAACACCGGGTGCAGCTGAAGTGGCTTTGGGTTCCGCGTGACAAGAGCATCGGCGTGTGATTTGTATCCGCTGGAGCTCTCAGTGTGGAGTGGCTCCCACGCACTTGCTATATATCCTGAAATATACAGCATTTGACTTCTGAGTGTCTCTGGAACCCAGTGCTATGTTTGCTATGTATGTCCAACAATATCACAATATACAGTATCATAGTGTAGCCGCTAATGGTAGCAAGTTAGCATGAGCCGGGGTTGTTATTGTTTCACCTGATCCATCTCAACCATTCAGAAAGTAGTCATCTTTTCATTTGTCTGTTGTGTATAACATTACAAGCAGAGTTCTGCTACCTGACCTGCAGTTGTGTAAGAGTTCACTCCTGGACAAAGGTTGGGCTGTAAATGTAATTTATTAACATATTTTTCCTTCTCTCTCTCTGTCTGTGCAGTCATCTGCATCCATTTACGTCACGTGTTTCAGGTCCAACTCATAATTCCAAGTGGGAACATGCTAAGAAATAGCCATTGCATTAGCTTGATGAGCTAATAGTCCGTAATGGCTGAAATAAAGTGGTCAAGTTCAGGTCTCAAATTTTCAGTTGGGTTGGGTCTTAAAGACATGGTTGCAGGTTGGATTTGGATCTTAGTTTTAGGCCTGTGCACAGTTCTACATGGGAATTGTCTATAGCATTGCAGAAGTTCAGATAAGTTTCCAGGTAAACACAACCTCAAGCTGGACTTGATGTGAAGGTAATATGCATGGTGTTTAAGCACCGTGGGACAGCCTATTTGAGAATGGCATCAGAGTTTTACTACATAGCCCACTGTAACTAGATGCTCACATAATTGGCAGCAAAACGTTCTCTTTCATGTTTCAAAATGAATCTAGTGATGATAAATTGATGTTACAATACTACCATTGAATGATTCACAAAAAAGATCCCGAACCATCTACACACCGTCAACCCTTTCTGAAATGGTTCTTTTAAACATTTCAAACATTCTTTGGTTAAGTAGTAATTTAACATGTAGAAAATGTGCAAGATTAAAGTTATTAAAACACACTGAAAAAGAACCAAGTGTGTTCCACAAAAACAGTCTTGTTACTTATTTAAAGGATTTCATTTATTCTTATGGGCTTTTAATACAGATCCATTATGTGAATCATTAACATTATTTTGCTATATTCCAATGCTAAGTGGCCTGAGTGACTGCTAATTGCAATCTGCAGTCTGTCTACTTCATAAAACACCTGGTGTTAAAAAAAACAAAACTGTATCAGTTTTGCTTCAAGAGTTACATATTTGAAAATGTAACCAATTGGAAAGGGGGTTGCTGAGGAGAATGTTTCTGAAAGATGAGAACATACTGTAGTAAAATTCTTAAAATTTTGTAAATGAAAAAAAAAGTATACTCAATATATGTGCACATCTTGGACACATCTAGAACAATTTAGGACATAAATCATTATATTTGTCAAGAAGGAATTTTTAAATAAAACCTACCAATGTAGTATCTGCAGGCAGGAGTCGCACCAGATGTATGTTTTCACTAATTTTGCCTTCAGGTAAATATGTTTTAAAGAAAGAGATGCCAATACAACTCTACCACCCTTTATGCACCCTGGTGTCACTTCTCATTTTATTTTACCCCGCCTTCATTCCTTCATTGCATTCCCTGTTGCATCGTCCAATTTTCTCTTTTATTTGCTTTTAATGATGCTGTCTCTGTCTCTCTCTCTCTCTCTCTTTTTACTGTCTTCTTTCTTCATGGAAGTGATTGGTGTGTCTAAACGAGGAGGGAGGTATGGTTGGGAGAGGCCCCATCATCTTCATGTTGAATATAATTAATAAAAGCAGCCTGTTCCAATTTAAGAGGCTGATTAATGCAACAGATACATCACAGCATGGAGCAGACCATCTCTCTCTCTCTCTCTCTATCTCTCTCTCTCCCTCTTTCTCTCTGTTCATGAAGGGATAGAGAAAGAGAGCATGGCATTATTAGGTTATGACAGAATGTACTTATAATAAATCTTGGTAGATGAAGACAGAATTGTTTTGTGATTTTCAAGTACTTGCAGCTGCAATTACAAATACCGACCACTAGTTCAATCTTTGTCTCTATGCTGATGATGCAAGCATTTACTGTCATGCTACACACCTCAAATCAGCATTTAACATTATCTTTTTTCCAAATGACACTTGATGTAAATACCAAAAGAAAGAATGGTGTAATTTCAACAGCATTAAAATATTGTATAAACTTGTAAAAGGCTATAAAATCCTACAACTATTATATTGTATATTCAGACCAAATATTCTGTCATCTTTTGACATGTCTTATCACTTTTTACTGTTAATACATTTCAATACAAACTTTGTTACAGTAAAAATGTATGTATGTATGTATGTATGTTTAAAGAGGGTACACAGACATCCTTTATAGAGTTTATTTCAATGCATCCCATGAAATTTTAAACAGAACATTCATTGACAAAAACTTATTACAAAATTTATTGTTAGCACTGGGTCATCAAAATAAAAGAGTGACTAAATTGATATTCTTAATGTTTTTATGCATTCTTGAAACATTTTTTCTGTACTATGCTATTATAATTTATTTATAATTGAAATATTCTATCAATCAATCAAGTTTACTTGTCACATGTGATCATGTAAGTTACAATCACAGTGAAATGTAATTCTGCCAATTTATGATGGGGGGGTGGAGGGGTCTTGGGGAGTGACCTCATTTATGTTCCTAGTCCCTAGTTCCCCATCAGGAAGTCAAGAGTGAGGTGTTTAATCCCAGATCCTTGAGATTTGTGATGAACCTGGAGGGATCTATGGTGTTGAATGCTGAACTGTAGTCAATGAACAGCAATCTCACATAGTTCCCTTTCTTGTCTAAGTGAGGTAGGGTGGTATGGAGAACGTGTGCTATGGCGTCTCCCGTTGATCAGTTGGGATGGTGGGCAAACTGTAGTGGGTCCAGTGTGCTGAGTAGTGAGGAGCAGATGTAATCCTTTACCAGCTGTCCAAAGCACTTCATCACTTCTCACTACAGTGAGTGCCACTGTGCGGTAGTCAGGCAGGCTGGTCTTGTTTTCTTGAGCACAGGAATGATGGTGAACTTCTTGAAGCACGTGGGTATGACAGACTGAGCCAGAGACAGATTGAATATCATTGTGAACACCGGCACTAATTGGTCTGCACATAGTCTGAGGACCCACCCACTGATACCGTCTGGTCCTGCTGCTTTCTGGGTGTTCACACGCTTGAAAGCCCTCCTAACGTCATACTCAGAAAAGATGATAGGTGTGAAAGGTGCATCCACCCATCCGTTAACCTCTGCTTCAGCTGTTTTTGCTTGCTGGCTGCCAATGATATCAAAGCAAGCATAAAAGTTGTTAAGTTCACTTGCTAGAGATCTGAGATTGCCCTCCTGGAATTGTAGTTCCACTTTCTTCCCGTAGTCCCTTTTCACCTCCTTTATTACTCTTCTTACATTGTAGGCGGCTGCTTTATAATTGCCCAGGTTTCCAGTGCGTGTGTTTATGACATCCCGGATGGTTCTGGTAATCCATGGTTTCTGGTTGTGGAATGTAATTTAATTGTAGTTTTAGATACGGTTGCTTCTGTTGTTTCACAAATTAAATCCACCACAGACTCAGTGAATCCATTGATGTCATCGGTGACGTCTACAGTGGTGTCCTGGAACGTGCTCCAGACTGCGTCATGTAGTTCAGACTGTAGGGTGGCCTCTGATTGGCCTGACCATTTCCTGACCTCTTGTGTCAAGTCAGGCATAACCTTTTTAAGTTTAGCCAGATTGAAGTCTCCAGCTACAATGAGCACAGTATCAGGATTACTGATCTGTGAGCAGTTCAAGTCTTTGCAAAGATCCGACAGCAGCCTCGTACTCACCTGGGGTAGGCTGTAGACCACTGTGATAATGATTGATGTTAATTCCCTCGGTTGGAGGTGCGGTCTGCATTTGATTGACAATAACTCCAGATCATGTGTGCAGGAATGGAATAGCATTTTAATATTCCCACTGTCACATCAATCCTTGTTCACCATAAACCACATGCCTCCTACTTTTTTCTTGCCAGAGTCCTGTGTTCTGTCGGATCGATATACAGAAAAAGAGTCATCTGGTTGAATGGCGCTGTCTGATATTCCAGGATTTAGGCAAATGTTGGTGAAACATAGGACTGTACTTTGGCTAGCAGGATGCTTGGCAGAGAAGATCCATTTGGCCAAGATTGTAGCCAGTGCTTAATCCCTCCACGTTTACCTCAGTGTTTCCTCTGATGATGAGATAGATGCAGAGATGGACGCAGAGATGGTCTTGCTTGTCTATGTGGTCGGGATCTTAGCTGGTGTTTATCCCCTACACCTTTTCCTCGATGTTTACTCCGATGTTTACATTTGAAAACCTTGACCGGCCAAGTAGCCATAGTCGGCAGGAGGGGAGTTTACAAAGTGGTGAGTTGAGCATTTCCTTATCCTGATGAGTGACTTGTAGTCATATGTTACCATTTCGTCCAATATTATTTACAAAAAGTACAACTAATATTGTAAAAATAAATGTAAAGAGTATAAATTTAGGTGAGCTAACAGAGAGGCGACTGGATAGGTCTGCGTCTTCTAGAATGATTTCATTTAAAATCAATGAAATAAATATATTGATCTTCCCTGAAAGAATAAGACTTGTGCAATTATTATATTTTTATCTTATTGTTGACAAATCCCATTAAAAGAACCGAAACCAACAATGAATAGATTGAACAAGTATTTCCCGTGTAGCCAAAGTTTAATATATCTTATTTCTCTGTCCATAAAGCACCATTGTTATCCAAACACTATTTAAAACTCATCAGTGACTCACTCTGTTGCCCAGCGTGACATGTTCATATATTACAATACACATGGGTACTGTAGTTTATTTTGAGTCAGTGTCACTTACACCATCCTGGCATCCTGAATACTCATTAACACGTATTAATCCGCAGCTGAAAATAGTCCTTGCTCCTCATACCTACAGCTGTGTTATGAAATGTCTCCGCCTTTTTTTCATTAAATGAAACTGTATATTTTATTTACCTTTTTTGGGTTTGGGGGATGAGTGCAACAAACATGGTAGAGAAACTGTCATGTATTGAGAGTAACACATTGTTAGTAGGGATTTCAGTTTTGGTTAATTTTGATTTTAGTAGATCAACATCCATTAACCGGTAACTAACTGGTTAATTTTTAAGAAAAGCTGTAATGTAGCTTTCATTTGTGAGAACAGTCCAGCAGTCGGTGGTCAGAGCTAGCTTGTCTGCCCTGGTTAGTTTGATTTTTAGCTCATCCGTCTGTACCTCAAAGTGTTTTCAACGCGTGTAGTCACAGCAGCTCTCGATGTAATAACGTACTTGGATTTGAGGTACCAAACTAGCTCTTTCAATCACTTGCCCTCTACCACACTGATTGGCAGCATGGATCTGCCACGTCTCTTTGTATCTGCGGGTTGGTGCTCCTGTCAATGTTGAGCCTCCATGTGAGACACGTCAGTTGGTAAATGTGTGCTTTTATAACTTATTTTGGGGCTGCGCTCACTCTGTCCCGCAAAGTACCGAAATTTGGTACCAATTGATCTGACACGAGAAACCTGAAGTAACGAATTCAGCACCCAACCCTAGTATGTAAATTAACCTATAGACCAACATGCATAACCGGTCAAAAGTATTCTCGGCGGTTAACCGTTAATTGGTACCACCAAGACATCCCTAATTGTTGGTTTTGATCTTTTCATGGCATTTATTGATGATAAGAAAATATATACTATCTTGGTGTAATTTTTGCATGTCTGACCAAGTGAAATTCCTTTCTATGATTACGTTATATTTGAATTTGAACTATGAATTTGGAAGCACTAAAACACTTTGAAATTTGTTTACTTACTAAATTTTCACTTGCTGTGATGTGTACAAAGCTGTTTATGTGCAACTTCTATTGGTGTTCTTTCATGGTCCTACTTGGCAAATAAATCTCTTTTGGTCTGCCCATTTAAGAGCTAATTAATCAAGTGTAACTAACATTTAAACTACTACTTCTGCTGCTGTCACAACCACATCTACTGCACCACCAACAATAACAGGAAAAATAACTAACTGATAAAAAAAAAAAAGGACAGTGTTATATTCGAGTTTTGCCTATAAACTTTATATCTGTACTGTCTAGGTAGAGAGATGTTATCGTAGAGTGTAAAAGGTAAAAATACTTATCCCTGTAACTTGCAACATTGTACGTCTTATAAATAAGATTAAGGAAAACAGGTAACAGATTTTTTTTTTAACTTAAAGAGGAACTTCCTGGAGCTCTCAAAGGAGTCCTGGTGGTCCCTGGACCTGACTTTGAGAAACCACTATTTTACAACAGTGTAACCAATGAAGTACAGTAATGGAGTGTAGTGGCCTGAAGTGTAGCTATGAAGTCTTCCCTAATGACTCTAGCACATGTGTGTCTGGCTTTCAGCCCTCTCATTAACGTCACTGGACACTGTATACTCCATGGCTGTGTATGTGTGTGTGTGTGTGAGAGAGAAAGAGAGAGACGTTGCTGTTTGCCAATATAGCAAGGCTTAGAGTGCTCCGGTGATCTCATCTCCTCTTTAGTTTGCTCACCCTGTGGCTGTGTGTATGTATGTGTGTGTGTGTGTGTATGTGTGTGTTTGCGTGCACACACTCACCTACAGAACTCAATGCGTACTACATGTTAAAGAGCACACATCGTATACAGGTGAGGGATGTCTTTCATTCTCCTGCAGCAGGAAAAATGTAATCATATATATCAAATAATCTTCACCTCTTTTCTAGAATCCGGCTTCCTTTTTTCTTCATTTTTCACTCAGGAGTAAATGTTTAGTAAATGTTTCTTTCTCATTTTTGTTTCAGTTACAGATGTTGCAGCTCTGGTATATGAATAAGCGAGACCCGTGTGTGTGTGTGTGTGTGTGTGTGTGTGTGTGTTTGTGTGTGTGTGTGTGGTAAACAGGGTGGTTTGCTCTGTGGAAGGAGGAATTTCCCCCAGCAGTCCCCATCAGTAATAGTGCCTGTAATGAGCTGCAGCTGTCAGCATGGTTTCCGCACACACATACACACAAAACACACACACGTACACAGGGTAAGGAGGAAGTAGTGACTCACTCAGCGGTGCGCCGTCACACTGTACGCTGATAAACAGTGTAACTCATCAGACTTGCATCAGACATTAGACACAAACATTTCCTCAGAAATACCTTCTCCTCCTAAATATATCCGTCTGTGAATTTACTTTACAGTTGCCTTTTTATGACTTGTCGTATAAGTAAACACACACTAATTGTGCGTCTGACTTACAGTGAAATAGAAAATAAATTTACCAAGGTTTTTTCCTCCACGTTATTCCATTGATTGTTCTTCTAATGCTCGGTATATATGAAACATATGTCGAAAAAAGCATTTAAATGTTTAATCGCTCTCTTTTCTCTTCCTGTTAAAAAAACAATTTTGATGACTCATCCTGCATTCAACCAACACACACATGAATTTATCCAATCAAATCACACTATAAGGCAACTAAGAGTCATACTGTAATAGTAGGGCAGTATCACGGGTACGAGGTGTGTGTTCAGCTGACAAAAAATCTGTTTTCCAAAAGTGCATGGTTGTGGCCTAATTTATTCATTTCCCTCTCATTCTCCACCTCCTGATCTCACAGCACGGATGAGGGAGTGTTGCTGCTGGTGGAGGCCAACAGTCCTCTACAGCTCTGGATCGCTGCGGTTCTCCAGAGACTCTGCACTGGCTCAGTCACACCCAGCGATCCAATCAAATCCCTGAATGCTATGATCAAATCCCTCTCGGAGACGCATCACATTACAGAAGCTTAAGATGCTCTAAATGCCATTTTACTGTGCCTTTAAAGGCAATAATGAGTTCGACTGTTCCACATTTACCTGCGAGACATTTTCACAACAAAAACAATACCTGCATTTAACTGACATTTTATCTTGTAATGCTGTTTGCAGGATGTGATTTTAATGAAATTAGCACAATAATGCAATCAGGACACTGATGTTTTGATTTTACAATTATTACTGTAATAGAGACCAGTCATACGCCATCACATGTCTTTTCTTTATATGATCCAGCTGTTCATTTGGTATTGTAGCTCAGGGTTGTTCGGTTTTTGAATCACTTCTATTTTAATCACATTTAGAACAGTTTATGCTATCATATAAAGCACTCAGTTGCAATATTGTCTCATTGGTGATGGTTGCATACAATACATACTACATATTCAGGCTATGCTAATGAAGCATCAGTCGTGACCGCTGGTCCTCCCCTCCAGTTTATCGGCGCTGACCTACCAGGCTCCCCAACAAGTTATTCCTCTAATTTGACTTCTTCCCTTAAAAGCATAAATCACTACCCACAGCCACCCGCAGAATGTAGAGAAAAGTAATAAAAGCAGCACCTCATACCGGCCCAGCTGAGCCGCAGCTTTGTGTTTTGACTGGCCCAGCCCTCGGTGACCTCTGCCAATTTTTATCTCATTTCACTCTAACTTTGTAGATCAGACTTTAATTTTGAAGTGCGGACCTCGGGACAGTGATGAATAGGCTACATCAAGGAGGGCTTAAATTACCCCTCTCCCTGGTGGCAACACTGACCGCAAGGAGAGGTGTGTGCATGCATGCGTGTGGGTCTGTGTTGGGTGTGTGTGTGTGTGTGTGTGTGTGTGTGTGTGTGTGGTGACCTAGTAACAGCAGACAGAGAAAGAAAGAGGGCTGGTCAGCACTTGCCCTCTCAACCCTGCTAGCTCCGCAGCACACCCAACGAGGCAGGAGGGAGCGAGGACACTGGGGAGGGAGTGAGAGAGAGAGAGAGAAAGAGAGAGAGAGAGCATCCACTCTATCTTTTTCAGCTTCCCCTGTCAATGCGTTGTCTTGTTTTTGGTGGGAGTTTGTAACTTTTAAGGTTATTTGAGGAGAGTCTCACCCTGGCCTCCTTTTTCTTCCCTCTCTTCATGCAAATTGGTGGCTTTTCTTTTTTGGTGAATACCACCACCAGCGGTCTGTGTTAGGGAAGGCAAGTTTTGGAGGTCATTCAGATATCGACGAAACCTTAACACTACATAATAAAACAGTCAGTCTCAAATTGAAGCGGGCTAGGCAGCAGGGTTTGGCCAACAGCCACAGGCACGGCCTAAGGCTGGGAGGAAGAAAATCAAAAACATGGTGACAAAAAGCAGATTTCTGGGAGGGGGAAAAAAGAACAACTTTGAAAACTAAAGTAGGGTGTGTGAGGCTTGTAGTCTTCTCTTTAAAGCCTGACATTAACTGGAGCTTGGAGTTTTAAATTAGCTTCATCTTCCAACAGAGAGATCATTCCTTTTCTTTCCAATAAAAATCAACTTTGTTCAAGATTTCTTTTTTTTTTACTTAAGTGGCGTTTTCCTGATACAGACAAAGAGCTTATTGTTTCAGGTAAATGTATTTATCTCATAGAATATACCCTACATCAATATGTTTTTAACATGTTTTCAAGTGTTTTAGGTAAAAAAAAAAATGAAAAGATTTCCAGAATCAAAAAGTCAAAATCAGAGTAAATTATTTGTAAAGATGAACATTATTCCCATGAAATCTTCTTTTCTAAACTGTAAATGCAAGCCAGTTTGCTGACCTGCACAACTCTTAATCACCTTTTTATATATTTATCATCCATTGTCCCACTTTGTGCCCTGAAATGTTTGATCATGACGAGCCCAGATAACAGGATTCAGACACTGTGCAATAGTTTAGGGTTTAGGTTACATACAGTGTATTATACTATTTCTTCCTTTTTTTATTTCCATGCGTTTATTCCAAGCTGCTCTGTGGACTGTCCCTCCCCCTGGCTCTTTATCCACTCTGCTAGAAACCAGTGTGCCGTGAAGCCGGTGCGCCACGCCGACTATCCGCTATGGTGATCATCGTAGGACAAGAAGAAAAAGGAGGAGAAAAAACGAGGGAATCACGGATGGTGTAGAGTGGTGGAGCTCAGAGATAAATCACAGTGGTTGTGCACTAAACCTCCTCCTGTTTCTGCTGAACCGAACGCATCTATTTGCGTTTTGAGGAGGGGGCGGAAATTCACTAAAGCCTAATCTGGACTGGGACAAAGTCCCTGCAGCTAATAGAATATGGCATGAGAACTTTAAAACGCGCTTTTACTGCTTACATTTTTGGAGGAAAGTGTATCACTGAAACCTGTGTATTTGTTCGTGATGCATCTATGTGAAAAAAATAAAAATAAATAAAAAAAATACCACCTTAAAAAGCACGGGTGCTGAATGTGTGTGTGCGCGCGCCTACGTGCGTGCACGCGCGAGACCGCGCATGGATGGGGTCTCCAAGTAACTTCAGACGTTTTTTTTTGTTTGTTTTTGTTTTTTTGTTTGTTTTACTTTATCATGACTGCCTATTACAAAATAATAACAATATTAATAGGACAGGATCCAGTTTGGACTCACCCAGTGAAGAGCGCTTTTGGAGCTCCGGTTTGTGCGTGAAGACAGCAGCGGCAGAAGGCAGATGCGAGGTCCCGACTCCCTTACTACAGCTCCCCTTTCACCACACACACACGCACACACACACACACACACACACGCACACACACACATGGACATACACACACACACACACGCACACACATACACACATCACCCGGGATACAAAGTTAACACCGGAATAAAAACCTGACCTTTATGCGTAAAACAGAAGTTTTCACACACTAAAGGGGGGGATGGCTCTGCTGTGAAGCCTGTAGGAGTCTAGACTGGTGTGTGCTCACACTGATCCTTGCGCTTTAAGCTCAATTTGTCTGTTTAATTGTTGATGGAATCAGTATAAATAATTGTTTCTTAATAACTTCGTCATTTGTACAAACAATTTCCTCACATCCTTAAATACGGTCTATGACTGGAAGTGGACAAAAACACTCAAATATGACTCATCCACGCGGCTGTCATAATATAACCGTGCGAGTCCGCCTTTATGTCCGCGTCCTGTAATTCCAGCGAACTAGTTTAATGTGTCACCACAGATTTATCCCTCCGCATGATGTGCTTATATTGTTTACAGAGGGAAGAAGTAAATCTGTTCATATCATCAGTGCGACTTGAATATCACAGTTGTGAGCAACCAAAGGCGAGTGAGTTCAATTAAATTAGTTTTAATATCAGTGAAGGCATGAAAACGTACCAGCACGAACACTGTGATATTTATCACACAGTATAGGCCAACAAGTAAAAATGAATGTCTGGATTATTTTTGTTTTGCAGCAGTTTAGTTGATACAAATAGAGCAGTGGAACAATTATAACACTCTGAACAATTGTGGAAGATGATTCGTTTATTTTATTTTAAAATCACTTATCCGTTATGATGAATTTGAAATTTAAAAGAGGAAACTGCTTCCTGCTCAAAAACTGCCGTTCGTAAACAACATAAAGTTTTATCTTCTGTTTCACAGTCATGATAAAGTTCAAATAATTTGCCGATCAGAGAATAGATCAGTAAATGAACATGTGTACAGTAAAGTGACTAATCTGAACCCAGAGCTAAACTCCCCCCCCCAAAAAAAACAAATTCCAAAAAAACATACGAACCTCCAGCTAAAAAGTTTAATACATAGATGAATTTGGCATCTTTTTATTACATAACGCATAAATATGCATAAATCTCCACGTGAAACATATTGAGTTACGTTTTGTAACACAGCTCTGTTTTTCCTCAGTGCATTGCATCTTTAAATGCATCACTTTCACAACATTCAAATGTTTTGGAAAGTTTTTTTTATTTGACCGTTTTAATATCATCGAGATGAATACTCAGTCTGCCTCTCTCTTTTTATCTTTCTCTCTCTCGCTCTCTCTCTCTCTCTCTCTGTCCCTCTCTCTCTCTCCGTCTCGCTCTCTCTCTCTCTCTCTCACACACACACACACACACACACACATACACAGGCACACACACACACACACACACACACACAATGCACGTCCATGATTATAAAATCTTAGATAAAACTATGGAGAACTAACGTTAATCTGAAACAGAATAATTTTTTTCTAATTCAAACTACAATTTTTACTTTGTTTCCGTTTTAACATTAATTGCTGAACATGCATAAGTAAAAATATTGCATGAAATAATGATGAAAAGAGACATTTATCTTTGTAAATAAAGTACACCGAATTAACTATAAATGACGTCGATAAAAAGCTATTTACTGGCTTTGTATTGTTAGAGGAATATGCACACAGCTGCTTTCAAGAGTCATAATTATAGACGAGACTCAACAGTACTTTGGCGTCGAGATTTTATTTCAGAGATCGACAGTCAAAGAGGATTCACAACTCCTAAAACTACGCAGCTACCGTCAGTACTGTCAGTTGCGAGTTAAATGCCAAAAATTAGTCAGAAAAGCGCATATTGGATACATTCTATCCAAACACATCTGGCAGACAATGAGCTGTGAAGTTTTCCTACCTAAACCCAGTTCACCGCCACACTGGTATAAATCATCAGGACCTGAATTCGCAGTGCACATCAGAGTGAAGAGTGTCTAACCGCTGTGAGAGGTAGAAACATAAGACTTTAAGAAGGAGAAAGACTTACTTTGTGACAATTCTGTGATAATAAGTTTTGTGTGCGTGATATGTATGATGGTTACTGCATATAAATCAAAGCTCCCCCCTCACTCCCACTCTCTCTCTCTTTCTTTCTCTCTCTATCTCTCTCTCTCTCTCTCTCTCTCTCTCTCTCTCTCTCTCTCTCTCTCTCTCTCTCTCTTGGATATAGTCCTATAAGGTAAGCGTAGTGGGTCATGTCTGTATCCCATTAATGTGCCCGGTTCAAAACACCTCCAGTCAAGATTTGTTAAAAGGAGAGTTGGAAAAAGAACAAGAAAAGATAGACTAATATCTCTCCAGATGTGCTACACAAATTAATAATAAAAACATGCTTAGGCCTATAATGATATGTCATTAAAATAAAATTTTAAAAAACAGTTTAATATCTTAGAGATATTAAATAATAAATAGATGTTTTTGTATTTGGTGTATAGAATATCTTTGTCAATTTCAGTTAATTAATAACATAATAAATGCTATGAATATTATAAAATGATTTCTGCATTTACCTGGGCACATTAGCTGGAAAACATTCCTTTTATTAAGCAGATATGTTTCTTGTCCCTTTTCTCAAAATACATAATTATTTTGCAAGTAAATTTATTTTCATCCAAGCGCAAATCACTGAAAAACCAGCTGAGTGTGACATGAAATATTTGTTTGAAATCTTTTATGTCGAGGAGGTAAAAGTGTCTCCATGTCTCAAAAGTCGGCGACTTTACGCAAATTGTTTTTTGTTGTTTTTTTGTTTTTTGTTTTTTTTTTTTGGTTGTTGTTGTTTGTTTGTTTGTTTCGGTTATTGTAAGCATTTTGGTAAGTAAGGTAACATAGTGGCGCCATGAGAAGCAAAAAGCACTCGGACTCCTATTTGGGAATGAGAATGCCAAACAAAAACGCACGGAGCTCGCTGACGAGCTTTAAAGCAGACTGTGTCAGTCAGACTGAGAGGAGAGCCCTCCATCGCCCGCGAACGCGCGCGTGTTGTGTGTGTTTGCGTGCGTGCAGGAGTGTTATGTTTGAGTGTACACTATGGGGTGGGAGGGGGTATTGTAGTATCGCAAGGAATGTGCGCACGGCAGCTGTGTGTGTGTGTGTGACACTGATGGATGCGCCAATGGAAAGACGGACAGATGCTTGGGCGGATCTAACGGCATGCAGTGGTGGAGCGGCACACAGTCGCGGCGAGATTAGGGCGAAAACATCCTCGATCGGCGGAGAGTCACCAATCACCAATCCTTCCACCGAACCCGGTGCACGGAACAGGAACGGACAGACTCCCCGGTTCACCCAAGGAGCGGCACGGGGAGACAGATTGAGGAGATCTGATTCCCTCGGCGGATCCGACGAAGAAAGCTGTTTCTCCGGCTATTGACGAGCGTGAGAGACGAGGCGCAGCAGCACCACATCTGGCGCAGAGGAAGACAGGAGGAGAGAGAAAGACAGCCTTTGGCAACTCACCCTTATTGCCCTCCCTTGTTATTCCATTCCCTCTTCAAGAATCCTTTATCCTTTGTTTTCACCACCGTGAAGCCTCGCGTTCCACCCTGAGGATTGCCTGAAAATACAGGAGCATATTTTTTTTATCCACTTCACCAACTCAGTTGAATCCAAAAAAACTTTTGTTCCTCACTGAAAGGTTAAAACACTGCCAGAAAACAGGAGCAACGGCATCTCCAGAAAATATTTGAACAACCTACATCTCGACTAAGGAGTATTTTGAGCTTACCTGTGAAGAAAAAAAGTACTTTATTCCGCTCAGTGCCAATAAAAGGGACAGGCTTGGTGAGGATTTTGCGCCTCTCCGGTCACTTGAAGCGCAGGGAGGAGAGCGGAGCGCAGTGTTGGGAGACACGTCTGATTCGCTGCGTGGCTGATTTAAATAGCTCCTATCAGGCCACGTAAAGAAAAAAAAGGGGAGAAAAGTACCATCAGCGGCCAAGAAAGTGTTTGGCAGTAGGCGCTAGAGCTCGGCTGATCCGTGCGCTCCAGTCAGCCTGCATGCATGGGAGCACCCTGAGCCCGTCCCCTCCTCCTCCTCCTCCTCATGTACATTATTACAACAAGGGAGACCCAATCAAGCACGTATCTCATCGATTCACGCACACACACACACACACACACACACACACACGCACACACGCAGTTACACTAGACGCGCACGCGCGCACGTGCACGCGCGCACGTGCATACGCATACATACTGACTGACTGACTTGCCCTCAGCGGATTTTTCAAAGCGCTCTCGGACTAAATAACGTAGCCGCGCCAGGCAGGGCAGCGTGCGGGCGACCAGTCCCGGCCGTCACCTCCTCTTCCTCCTCCTCCTCTTTTCTCCTCCGCTGTCGGTCCTGAGAATAACAAACTGAAAAAAGCTGCATGTGGCTTTTTTCCTCCTCGCCACCGACAGGACTTGCCAGAAGGCGAATGGATTTTTATGATATGGTTTCAGGCACGTTTCAGCTGGTCCACCTCTTGGCTTTGAATTGTGCGTGATTACCAGGAGGGAGAAGCCTCATGGATAGCGCGGCGGAGGATCAGCCTGTAAAGTAAGTATGCATTTCCGTTCAGATCGCGCTGTCAGCCCTCGTGTGCTTGTGAATGATACTGTATATGCGTGTTTTTGTTAGGCTACCATGTGTCCGCATGCCTGCTCCTCTCCCTTAGATCCATCTGCAATATGAATGACATTACGCACATTTCAAGCCATTACCTAAAGCTTTTGATTACCCTGCTGGCTTGGAATAAACGGGACTAGAATAAGGCAGTGAATGACAGAAAGGGAGTGAGAGGGGTAAGAGAGACACAGAGAGAGGGGGGAGATAGAGAGAGAGAGAGGGGGAGAGAGAGAGAGAGACAGGGAGCTACGTGACGCCTATCAGCGGCGGAGAGGTTGAACCGTAGAGGAGGCGCAGGGCTTCAGTTGTGTCAGCTCTTGATGTGTTGTCCCCTTGTTTGCGGACTTTTGACTGACGCGATCATTTGGCTTTATCCCTTCAAGCTTGCCTGTTGCAGCCTCCGACGCCAAGTAAAGAGGATCACACGGAGGCACAAGGAGCTTCTTTTTACCTCCCTTCTCTGTTTTTCTACCGCGGAGCCACTCTGTTCCTGCTCCCACCGCGTCCATCCAAGTCGGAGCGGGCGAGAGAGCGAGCCACCGACCGACAGAGAGAGCAGCAGACCGGGGGAGTCACGCCGGTTCCCCCCCCCCGCCCCCCCCTTTTACCCCACCTCTCTTTTTTATTATCTTCGCATCTACTGGCTCTTTCTCCTCTGATTTCTTTTTTTTTTTGTGTTCGAAAACTGCACACCCCCCTCCCTCCTTACACACACCCGCCCCGATCTATGTGGGAGCCCTGAAAGCTCACCCAGGGGGGAAAACTGTGTATCAAAGCTCCGCGGATCCCCCAGGCAGCCTCGGATCACCGGGGCCAGAGAAGAACTCCCTGCCGGGCCCCCGAAGCCGACATGCCGCGGAGGAAGCAGCAAGCGCCTCGGCGCGCCTCAGGTACGCACTGGCTTTGGTTTGCATGCTATTTACCCCTCTCTCTCTCTTTCTCTCTCTCTCTCTCTCACTCTGTTTGTGCACCCCCACACCCCCCACCCCACACCCCCCCCAACACACACACACACACACACACACCTCCCCGCCTTCCTCATTCAGTTACTTTTCATTGAGATTTCTCTCAGTAACATTTATGTAACTGCAACAGCATCTTTTGTTGTACAGAATCAGGGAAGGGACAAACATGTAGCACATGTGTACAAGTTTCACAGCTCCAACACAACTCCTGTCCTTTCATACTACACATCCTATCATTTCTGTCATAATAATTCCCATGATAATCAGCTGATGTGCAGTATCAACCACTGTTATAACGCCTCATCAGGGATTTTTTGGAATTCCAAAGATCTTAGTGAATCACTTTCGATTTTAAACTGCTGGTAGGAAAAAAGCAAGACATTTTAAAGATGTGACTTCAGGTTCTGTAAAACTGTAATGGAGATTTTTCACAGATGTTTCACAATTTTCTGACATTCTATAGACAAAACAGTCAATCGATAACTCAAGAAAATGACTGTAATCATAACTTGTTACTGAAAATAATTATTAGTTGCAGCTGTATTTTCATACTCGCACCCTATGAAAAGGGGGGTTTGGGCGTTTACAGGTGTGACCCGGCGGTTACAGCGACCAGCTTATCGTCTGACAAAAAGGTCACAGGTCGGTTTTCCCGGTGCCACTGCATGTGTCCTGAAGAGAGTCAGTGTCAGAGCGTTCGATGTGAAAAGCCTTCTTCGCTCTCCTCCTTCACATTCTTCGTTTTTTCTCTCCTCGTCTGAGGGAACTTGATCTTTCTCTCGCTTTACCTCTTTTTACTCCTTCACTGCGCCTCCTCCTCCTCCTCCTCCTCCTCTTCTGCTTGTAGATATTGACTGTGGAATTAAGGATCTATACTGGAGAGGATTGTTGGAGCCCTAGGGTCAGCTGACTGTCACGGAGGCCTTTGATGCTTGCTGATTTCTTTTGGGGGAAGTAGGCTCGACTCTAAAACATCCCGATAAATCACAGGAAGTTTACTTTTTTAGCCACTTTAGTTCTACGTCATCAGTGTCTTTTTTGTCTCTTTTCTTTCTTTCATTCTGTTCTCAGTGAAACATCATTCTAATATCTCTGATATAGTGTGTTTGATGGCCTGCCAGTGATACTATCACAGCATCGTGTTCCTATAATATTCTCCACAGGAATTTGTACTGTGTTGTGATATTTAATATTGGGTTTTAGTGACTGTATTGTATTTTCTAGCATAGTTTATCCCCTATTGCATCAGTATATTTCTACAATATTCACATAAAACTATACTTATAGTTTGGTCTTAGCCATTACTTTTTTTATTACTTTGTGACTTTAATATAGTAACCTTTTCTAAAAGGTTGGTGTTTTTTCGTCAGGGTTCGTTCTGTTTTCTTTCTTTCCTTCCCCTCAGTTTCTGGGAAATACTTTTCCTCTAGTCTAAAGATTATTTCACAGCCCGGGGAGGGAGTGTACTGGAAGAGAGCTTTAATGGACAATTGCCATCTTTGATTTGACGCCTGATTGATCACCTGTCATCTGGCCGAGCCTTTGATCTGTTCATTCCCGATAAGTGTCAATAAATCAACCCAACTTCCCTCCCTCCCTCGCTCCCTCGCTCCCACTGTGGTAGCAAAGCAGGGCCTGCTGAAGTCACAAACTTTCTAGCCATTAACACCATCATTTAATTGCATTTTTTTATCTATTTGTACCACACATTTATTAGGTTAGACTTCCTACTCGGACTCGATGTGGATACAGATCTGAAATAAGATTTTATTTTATGGAGTTTCTGTGTTCTCATCACATCATTTACGAGACTAATAATTTTTAAATTTTGTACTATACTGACTCAGACATTTTGAATCAACTGGACAAATGATATTATACTTATTCTGCATTTTTGTCAGCCTTTGTTTTGCAGTAAATGCAGCTGTGAAGCACTAATTTCCAATTACATGCATAGCAGTGAATTAGGAATGATTAATGCGTGACCTTTAACATTTTATTTTAAGCCGTATTACCTTAACACACTGTTGTTTGCTACTTGTCTAACTGTTGAGGTAGTATAGTCTCCAAAATTGCCTACCAGTACACACACACACACACACACATACACACACACACACACATTCTAATAATTACATATGTGCAGTGGCGCATGCACACAAGACATGCTGCAATGATTTTACAGTACATATAAACAAGCATGCAATACTTTTCACACAGGCGGGCACACACACACACACACATACACACACACACACACACACAGAGTGGTATGAAAAATGTAACTATTAGCCTAATCGTGAGGCGGAAGACTGGCTTGCTCCATCAGAAGGGCCCGTCAGAGAGACTTTGTTTCATATTTGATTTAATTGTCTGCCCTCTGACAGCCACATTCATCAATGGCCCTAATGGTCAATCAGAGGCTGGCACACACACACACACACACACACACACACACACACAGACACACACACACAAAGACACACATACACACAGAGCTATGTATTCTCAGCCCAGGGCCTTACTTGATCAAAATGTTTTAGCCCTAATGGACACAATGGGTGGGGGCAAAGGAATGGGTGGACGGACGGATAGATGGATGGATGGATGGATGGATAGATGCGTAGTGGGATGACTGAAAGCCTTTTTATTCAGCTGGAATGACTGAGTGAGTGTGCCGGAGTGAGAGCGGGAGAGAAAATGAGGCATTTATTTCTTTGATAAGCGGACGAGAACAAACACGAGGCAGCCGAAGGAGGAGTTTCACTTTAGACTATTGGCAACTTCCTATTTTTTTTTCTGTTTTTTCTTTTTTTTTTTTTTTTACTCTTTTATTCCTCCTCTTCCTCCTCCCCCCATCTTCCACTCCCTCCCTCCTTCCCTCGCTCACAGCTGCAAGTTATAAGGTTGGGAAGAACTGCATGGCACACAAAGAGTGATGACAAATTGATTGCGCCGTAGTGATGGCAAGAGTTATGGGAGGATGGCAAATGATAGGCCTTGATTGGGAACTTGGTGGTGGGGGGGGGACGACAAAGTATCCCCCCCAACCTTGAATTTCCTTTTTTTTTCACAGCAAATTCCTCTTTTCCCTCTCTTTTATGTCCCTGATTCAGTCTCTCTATCCTGCACCCAGAAAACGAAGCATTCTTGAAGTGTTGGTTAGAGGCAGCAGGTACAACACACTGAGCTGCAGTGATTCATTCAACCATCACATTTGTTAAAATAAGATAATCTGGAAAATCAGGTTAAAGGTCAGCGTATTTATTGAAAAGGTTCCTTTAATTCTGCAGATTTGGAAGCTTTTCATGCATTCTTAATCAGTTATGTATATCACCAAAACAGACCATATGTAGATCCACTCGAAGATGGCGTCACAGTGAACCTTTCCAAACTCCCCCGCAGGGTTCTGCTAGCGTACAAGCATGAAAAAAGAAAAAAAAACAATTTATTTTGCTTAACACAAGTCTACTTCTATCTCTATCCTCTCTGTGATCCCACACACTCCCCCCCCCCACCACCACCACCACCACCACACACACACTTCCCACCCCGGCGACGGAGCGCACTCAGCCATCTAAAAAGAGGAGTTGTTTTGCCAGCTTCATTAGCGTTCTCCTAATTAGCCGAGCATCTGATGGATCTCTGACAGGCCTAATGATTGGAGATGACAAGCACCGCACACTGTCACGCTCGCCAATTAGGTCTGCGGCATAGTTGGATGTAATCAACTTGATCTTACACCGTCCTCATTTGCCCCCCTTAACCCCTCCCTCGCTTCCTTCCTGCTGCCACCCCAACACAGGTGAGGGTTTGGACGGAGGTGGCCAAATATGTGCGTGTGTGTGTGTGTGTGTGTGTGTGTGTGTGTGTGCACACCATGGCGCTATAGTGTGGTAGGAAGCTAATTTTGGTCGGTGCAGGAATTAGCGTTGAGGATTTTTCAGAGAGATATTGGATGTTTGTTTTAGTAGTGATGGGTGTGCTTGTGTCTTAAAAAAAAATCTGGCTCTATGTATATCGCACAGGTTCGTTCGTGTGCACATGTATACGTGCACACACACACCGTTTTCCGAGCAGGGGTGTTTATTTTCTCAGTGCTCCTAACATCAGGGAAGGACAATGCTCAGGCGAGCGGCGGGCTTTTGTCCGTGGGCTTCAAAGCCGGGATAGACCAAACAGATCATTGTTATGGCAGAGGAAGCTTGAACATCAAACATACTGTATATTTTTTTACCTGTATTTTTTTACAGTTCCAAAATCTACATGCCTTTTATCCTTACATGCACAACCACAAATCTATTGTTTTAGATCTATGTAGGTTATGTAAAATAAAGGATGTTTAGCAGTATGAAGCAGCTGCATGGTGTTAACATACCATCATGTGCGTGTGTGTGTGTGTGTGTGTGTGAGGGGTTATATGTGTGTGTGTGTGTGTGTCGTCCTCCTATGAGCCCGCTGCAGATTGATGACGTTGACACTGGTCATTATTAGCTACTCAATGACACTTTCCCGGAGTGGGAGGATTTTTCACCCGTGCTGATTTTTCAGAAACACCTATCATCAGCATGGTGTCCAAAGAGGCTAAGCATGATTTATGTAAATATTAACATCAAGACAGATCTGGTTCTGTCCAACAGGAGATAGATGGCAGCCGAGGAGGAAAAGCAGCTGATTTCTGTGATTTCTCTGCCGCCATGTGTGTGAGTGCGTGTGTGTGTGTGTGTGTGTGTGTACGTCTGCAAACGTGTGTGTGATTGATTGTAGATGAGAGCGAGAGATTAATCATGCTTGATGTGTGTTAACGTTGCACTCGTGGTGGATCTAAGTCGAGATGCAGTGGCCCATTTAAATATACTCACTCACACACACACACACACACACACACACACACAGGAGGGAGCGGGTACACTCGTTCATACAATGATACACACACATTCACATTTGTCTTTGAATAGTCCACATTTTCATGAGGAATTTATAAAAGTGGCGATTTTACAGTACATTTTATGAGCGAGGTGATCGCTATAGAAATGGTATTTTTTTTGTTTTTGGCACCTTATGTCACAGCCTATAGTCTCATCCACTGGATGGCAATGGAATCTAATCAAACATGTCAATATAATGAAGCTAATTAACCTTGTATAAAGCAGGCCTGGATAATTCTAGTCATAATTAAGAGAGTGTAAAATGGTTTCATAAACAACACCTTTTTAATATGGCCTTTGCAGCCGCCCACTATTAGCTGTAATGTAACACAAAGCTTACTTTATGTCATCTGAGGCAGCTGCTTTAGGGAATGTTTTGATATTATTGGTTATTATAAAACACACACAATCATTATCACTCATTACATCTGTCTTGTAATTTTTAAGTAAATTGTGACACTTTTCAATAATTGTCACTTTTAGATGAAATAAGTCACCTCTGATTTTTGTCCTTCAACATTTTAAAGCTTGTCATCTGTAAATGACCTGTATGTCACGCTGGAGGAATTACTCAAGTTCTCCATTTCTCCATTCAATTCAGAGGTTACTTATCCTTGAAGTGAAAGTCGTACATTCGGGTTTCTAATGAAGGGGATGTATTTGAATAACTGCGCTCCAAAGTTCCATCTGCAGTCCATTAATGTGAGAGGTGGTGGTCCTTTTGTGCTCATTCTCTGAATGTTTCCCACCAGACTCAAACTAGAAAATATGAATCTTTTTTTTTTTTAAACGCACTGATCATTTTCCGATCACCAGATCACACCGAGCATGCTGAATGACACGGAGGATTGTTTTGTTGAAATTAAATGTAATAAAAATTACTGAAAATGAGAGCTAAATTTTAAATTAATTTACTCAGTGAATAAAAAGCATGCGGTTACTGTCCTCCTCACCCACACTGTGTTGTTCCTGAGGTTTTTGTTCCTTCAGTTTGACATATCGTCATTTTATTGGATAGAATTATGGTCATCAAACATTTATCAAAAGCAGATCTGCTCTGTAGGTAGGAATAATGGAACTGACTCAAACCTTAGTCTGTTAGTTTCAGATGAATAAACTGACTTTCAACTGAAGTTTCTCCAGCCTGAGATGTGATAATAATCAGGTCGAATTACAGGATCACACACACATTCATCCAGAGTCTAGCTGTAAAAAGCTAGACGGCTTTTTGTCAAGCTTATTATTGTTGCATAATTATATTTTCATCGGAAATGTTTTTTTTTTGTTTTTGTTAAAGCATTCTTATTTGGTTTTGTTTGTTTTTGTTGATTTTGTCTTTTGGCTTTTTACATTTGAAGTGCACTACATAAACTTACTGTCATGGCTTTCACTGACAAAAATACCAGTTTCCTCTCTGCCATTCAGCTTTTCTAGCATGCTAACTTGGCTAAAGTTGTGGCGAGCCAGCTGCACCAATTGAGTTCTTAACTCGTCCCAGGGATTACTTCTTCCTCCCTTACAGTTCCAATAAATGTACAACTAAATCCCACGTCTGCCCTCTGTGGCCTTCTTTTTTTTTTTAACTTAAACCAACCATGTTTCCTCACTTTGCATGTATCTTACAACAAGACAGAGCTGAAAACACCTTCAGTCCCTGTCAGTCTCCCCACATTTCTGTGTCCCAGTCTCAGTCCTGCTCCCTGCATTACTTTGTGCAGAGTGAGTCTTTCCCAGGCAGCTAACTGACATTGTGATTAGTTATGGCCTTCCTCTGCTTTTCTCAGTACTCCTGCCCCACGACGCTCCGCCACAATGAACCGAGAGAGGGAGAGAGAGAAGATATGAAGTGGGAGAGCAGTTGCATAGTTAAATATTCTATCATAGGGAAAGACAGAAAGGGAATGAGATTGTAAAAAAGATTATGTGCACGGGCAAGAGAAAGTAGGAGGGAATGAAAAAGCAAGCAAGTAGACAAACGACAATCATAGAGAGAGAGACAGAGGAAATGGGAGGAAGAGAGGGAGGGAGGGAGGGGAGCCAGAGCTCCCTCATCTCTTCCTCCCCCCCTTCTCTTCCTTGAGGATAAGTGGCTGATGGTTTATAAACAGTGTTTCTTTTCCCCCCTCTCCCAGAATCTTCCGTCATGGCTCCCATTAGGTTGACAGCTGTCAATTAGAGCTCCCTTGGTCTGGCGCACTGCACTTTATTGCAGGCAGTTGATGCTGTCATTTTGCTCCCAGTTTCGCCTTGAGCGTTATCACGAGCGCTCAAACAGTCAATAGCTGATGCATCAGCAGTTATTTCTTAAATTGGCTCACAAGGCTGCATCCTTCCCTCATTTTTTTCTACCCCCCCCCCAATTCTTCTCCCTCTCTTTCCCTCTATCTCCACCCTATTCTCCTCCTCCTCCCCAAAGATTATTTTGTGAGGAGAGAGCAATGGGTTGTGCCTGTAGAGGAGTGTGTGTGTGTGTGTGTGTGTGTGCAAAGAGTGCAAGAGAGGCTGCAGAGCACAGGACACATGCATATACACAAACATGCTGACGATTCTGTATCTTTCCTTTTTCTTTTGGCACAAGATTGCCAAATAAACATAGTGAACATCTCGTGAAAAACTTGTATCTCCAAATTTGGTGATTTTGAATTTTTCAAGTGAACCGAGGGTTTAAATATTCTTGTGTGGGCTGAGAGCATTTTTCTCCAACATATGTCACATAATCAAATTAAAAGCCTATTGCATTATGTAAGAAATGCATGTCACAAAGCTACAAACAAGGCTGATTTCTTTGCTAATGAAAAGTTGACTTTTTTTTGGGATACATGGTTTTCTCAGGACAGCAACATAACATGTTTTGCACAGTGAGGAGTTACTTTGAGAACAACATGTATCATTGGCTTAAAAATGTGTTGCAACCACCAAAAACGATCTGAATTACAAATCAATTTACATTATATGTACATTTTTTTTAATAATGAAAATAAAAAGAAGAGGAACAAGAAGAATTTATTTAAAAAATATTTGGGTTTTTTTGGCTTTTTTTTGGATATTTTAACTTTATTTTCTTAATAATAACGCCGCAACTAACGATTATTTTCATTTTCAATTAACCTGTACATTATTTTCAAGATTAATTGATTAATTAATTGAAAAGAGTGAAAAGGGTCCAGTATGATTTCTAAGAGCCTAATGCGATTCCCTTCAGATTCATGTTTTTATTCTACAATCACACCATGTATGACAGAGAAAAACAGCAAGTCCTCTCATTTGAGGAGCTTAATTATCAAAATAGTTAATTTTCTGTCAATTAATTAATTTACTAATAGTTAAAGCTATACATAATAATGACTAAATAATGAAATAACTTTAATAAATAAATAAGACCACATTTCATAAAATAGTCTGAGAGCAATAAAATTGCAAATACATACAAAGCAAAAGTGTCAGCTGTAGATATTTGACTGGAGAACGGGAGCCAAAATGTTGATGGCTACTGATTACAGATGATGTTTTTAGTATTTTTGTGTCGGATTAAGATTCACGGTCTGTGTTTCCTCACATTCATAAAACTTATTACACAATATACTGCTGTTGCCGTGACATCAGGCATACCTGTAATAATAGAGATCAAAGGTGATTGGACCCAATCCAACCAGCAGCCCCTCACTGTGAGGTCTGATTGGCTGACGGGCCCACACCGAGGCACCCTGGGAAAGTGGCTAAAACAGGAAACGGAGTGGGATCTCTGCGCACACACACACACACACACACACACACACACACACACACACACACACTTCCTGTGCTGACACAAGGCAGATATATGTATTTACTGCTGCGCTCCTATAGCAGGCTTTAGACCGGGCTTGCTGCAGCACTGGGTGGTCTGTGGCCACATGCTCATGAGAACATGACCAAAAAGGTTACACTCATCATAAGAAAGTGCATGGGTCTAAATTATGACCTGGATCAAAATGTGTCTCTTTGGTTTCAATCATTTTAAGAAATGTGGAGAAACTTTTGAGAGGAGCTTTATATTAACAGTCAGTGCAAGTGGCTTCTGTTTATGGTTAGCTGTATTTTTACAGCATGTACAGTCTGTTATACTTGCTGTCATGTCCAGGAGACAGGGGATAATGTGTGTGTGTGTGTGTGTGTGTAAAAGGGGCTTATGGAGTATAAGGAACTGCAGGCCCAGTAGGAGGATGAGACAGTGTCATGACAAGGTGTGTGTGTGTGTGCGTGTGTGTGTGTGTATGAGGATCTTTTGAGTGTCATCTGGGCTTGGCTCCAGGTCTGGGTTTCTTCTTACCCTCAGTGGGGGTTGCCTTTATGTCTGCGTGTGTGTGTGTGTGTGTGTGTGTGTGTGTGTGTTTATGTGCATGCTCACACAATCACAGACCCTTTGCTTCCCTTTCCCACGGAGGCTTTGGCTGAACCTAGACGAGACTGGCAGCCATCACTCTTGTGTGTGTGTCTGTGTATGTGTGTGTGTACGTGTGTGTGTGTGTGTGTGATGGTGGCTGTGATGAAAGGCAGGGGAGCCAGTGAGGACCCGTCTGAGGCCCTAGTAATCAGGGCCAGCCTGAGCTGACATCCTTCTCAAGCTGACAGCGCCTTCCTCTTCTCCTCTCACACACAAACACACACACACACACACACACACACGCACACACACACACATGTACACAGACACATGGCTGACTGGCCACCACTCGGTCACTGCCAAAAGACAGTCCGACATGCCTCTGGCCCTCCTTTTCCTCCTCCTTGTTTCATGTTCTGATCAGTTTCAGATGTTGAGAATTATCCTCACCCTCTACAACACCGCGGCTCTGTGTGTTTGTGTGTGTGTGTACATTTCTGCGTGTGTGTGTGTGTGTGTGTATCTGTGTGTGTAATCTGAAGGTTTATGAGTCAACCAGGAAATGCATGGTTTGATATGGTCTGGCCTTACAAGGGTGTGGTAAGAAAAGTGTGTGTAAAGCAGCATACTCACCTCTGCGTGTGTGCTTCTGTCTGTTATGTGTGTGTTCTCTCAAAGAGGGTTAAGAGCAAGGAGGCAGGAGGTGAGACAGAGAGAGAGAGAGAGAGAGAGAGTGAGGGAGTCGACCACGCTGAAAGAAGAGAGCGACAGAAAAAAGTGAGAGCGAGAGAGAGAGAGAGAGAGAGAGATGAGAGGAGTGGGGAAGAAGGCTGTTTTATTTTATACTGCGAGGGCCTGTTGCTAATTAATGTTTCTTGGTCGGTTTCTGTCGGAGCTGAGTAATGTTTTTGATCTTTATGCCTGATAACTGCATACCTAATGAGATTTCAAAGCTGGTGGAGATGGGAGTTGCTGCTCCCTGCAATTATTGACAGATGCCTTTTCTCCGCCACTGGCTGCCGCGCCATAAATCCTTCCTCAGTAATGAGCTTGAGAAGTGCCACCCTGCCAGTGAGCTAATGAAACCGAGCAAGGGGGGCCGCTTGTGTGTGTGTGTGTGTGTGTGTGTGTGTGTGTGTGTGTGTGTGTGTGTGTGTGTGCATGCGTGCAAAAGAGTGCATCACACTCCTCTGACACATTTTTTTCTCTTTAAATGCACTCTGCAGATGTCAGCCACCTCGCCTGCTAGCGACAAAGAGAGAAAAGAGGCAAGAGAAAGATAGTCGGAGAGGAAAAGGGTGAAAAAAAAAAGAAATACAAAGCAGAAGCCTCTCTCTGTTTCTCCACTTTATGAGAAGTTTCGGGGTGGTGCTGGGGGGTGCTCAGGTTACAGCCCCATGTTAAGGCTATTTGTCTAGGTTTGGCTGTTTTATTTGAAATACTAGTATCTGTGTTGCCAAACGGGATTGTGATTGATATCGTTGCGCCCCCCTCACCACCTGCCTGCCCAGCTCCAGCAGTCGCTTCTCTCTCCCTCTCTTCTCTTTTTTCTTTTTCCTCGATGAACTCTTCCGCTCTGTAACTCAGCCAGGGAAGCAAAAGGGCTGGTTACAAAAAAGAAAGAAAGTGGCATGAGAAGAAAGAGAGAGCACAAGAAAAGAAGAGAAACTGGAAGGGAAAAGCAGGGCGACCTTTTCTCTGCCCCGAACGCATTCACTCGGACAGAAAATCCAGTGTGGGGTTCGGGCACACGGATGCGTTGCTGTTGCATATTAGACTGTGCACTGATGTGTCGTGTTTGCCAGTTTAAGTGTGTGTGTGCGCATGTTTGTTGTGTGCTTTCAGAGGTTTCCAGAAACCAGAGGTGGAGAGTAGCGAGTAGACGAGCGCCGTCTCACTGCCAAACAGTCGATTTCCCCCTCTCATCGTCCGCACCATACATCACAGACCCACCCTTCTCTCCTGACACAATGACGTGTGTCATTTATCAAACAGGGCCTTGCCAGGGCCTCACATGTGTGTGTGGGAGAGCATAGCCATGTGTGTGTGTGTGTGCAGGCACATGTGCGTGCATGTCGGTGTGTAGGGCAGTCCTTCCTCCCGCCTCTGAGGTCCACCCCTCCAGGGAAGGAGGGAGGGAGTGAGGGATGAAGGGTGAGAAAGAGAGGCAGAAAACAGACAGAGAGAGGAGGATTATGGGTGTTGAATGAGTGAGTAAGTGAGTGTGTGAGAAGTTGGGGGAGTTGAGAAAGAAATCGGCTGGACTAGTTTCACTAATGTTTTGGCCGGGCCACTTTCCATATCCCCTTTGGCTGACAGGGAGAAAAACAGTGTGTGTGTCTGCGATATTGATATAGGTACAGCGACTTTAAATAGTATTTTACACACAATTACTCACATTTCACATCATAAATAAGTATAGATTGTAAATCATGCCTCCATTAATCTCGTAGATGCATGTGTAGGCACGCACTTGTGTTTGTGTGTCAATAACAATCTGTGCATGTCTCTCTCCTGTGCTCATGTGTCTCGGGGGTTGCTCGCAGGCATGTATCAGTCACGATGTCTTATCACACACACACACACGCGCGCACACACACACATACGCACAAACTCACAACCACGTGCAAGTCTCTCCCAAAGGCTCGGGCAGTGCAGTCTCTCTCTCTCTCTCTCTTCACTTTTCCCTGATTCAAAGGGAGGCCTTATAGAAGATGGATGCTCCTTAAAAAAAGAGCCCATTGATGGATATGAATCTGGCCCTGCCATTCATCACTGCTATATTATTTAGACTGGATCGCTACAGAGCTGTAACCTGAGCTACAGCTACGAGTGTGTGTGTGTGTGTGTGTGTGTGTGTGTTTTTGAGTGTGTGTGAGGACACAGCAGGTGAAGGAGGGGGTGGCAGGAAGAGGGTACAGTCGAGGTCTCAACAAAGGGAGGGACAGAAGAATAACAGAGAAGTGACCGTGAAAGAAGTGACCCGAACTGTGCAGCAAATAAAACACAAAAGACAGAGATTAAAGGTGACCATAAGGGTCAGGAGAGGTCAAAGGTTGGATTTGATGATGGGCTTTAATGGACACCTCTCTTCCTGTCCTCTCCAAAGTACAATCATATGCGATATGCAACGCTAATATTCTGATTATGTGAACGAGTTGGATAATTAATATATATTTTGAAAGCTTTCATGCGGTCTGAAGAAACATAACTTATCTGATAACGTATTTTCCTCATGGATGTATTAAGAGAACTACATACCGTGTTCCAAGATGACGCCGCATTCAGATGCAGACTTCATCAGGCTTCGGCCGTAGAACATACACATCAGATTCCTCCTATGGCAGAGCTGACTAACATCCTGCTGGTTCCCTGCACACATGAATGGAACAAATTTAGTTCACTGATATGGCTTTTTAAGATGTTATTATTATTGGACCAAACTGATTAAATTCAGATAATACAAAGAGTCATTTGTGAGTCAGAAAAACGGACAGCTCAAAGTGTTTTCGGGCCAGTGTGCATCATGTGACCTGCAGTTCTGGCTATGGCCAATTATATTTTTTTATTCAAAAGCCATTTTATACAACAGTCTAGATTCTTTACCAGCGTGGTTTCATATGGAACTGTTTTGGCACCATCGCAGCCACATTACATCTCAACCAACATTAGACCTGAACTTAATAATATTGATGTATGTGCAGTTTTAAATTGATTTATTTTCATCTTTGGCTCCCTCACAGATCACCAGTGCCATTCAAATACACCTTACAGTTAATCTATTCTACCTCTTGAGCGGCTCTAGGTGAAATTAACATATTAGAAGAAGAGAAAATGTAATAGTAAAGGCATGAAATGAAGGAGAAGAGCAATCGCAAGAAACTTGTTCCTTCTTAAAACTCATTCCACATGCATGCAGCCATTTTAAATAAGAACAGTTACATTTAAGGCTTTTTTTTTTTTCTCGGTATGCTACATTCTTCCCTTCCCTCCCCTCCATCCCTCTCACTCTTCCCAGGTTTCTATAGCGCCAAGGCAGACGTGGTGATTTATTGTGGCCATCCATCTCTCATACTCATCCATCACCGGCCGGTTGCTAGGCGATCATGGCAGCAGCTGTTTGCTTTTGAGTTCGACAGAGGGGCCGTCAGTCAGCGGCGGCAGGTGAAAAGCATTACGAACGCGCTGTTGTCACGCCGAATAATTAATCAAAGGCGGGAAAGATAATTAAAAAGATATGACCCTTGCTGGCACTTGGTCCGGGGTTTGTCCAGGAAGAGAGAGGAGGAGGGGAGAAGGGGAAATAGAAAAGGTGAGAGGAAGAGTACTCTTTCTTTGTCACTGCTTCTTTGCAGTATCACGCTCAAACGGTTCGAGTGTCTTTAAGATTACACCTCGCTTCTAACAAATCTTGTTTTTGATGACTACAGACTTTGGACTTCCTCTCTCCTCTCTCCTCCGCCTCCAACCCTCCCTCCCTCAAACACTCAGAGGGACATGGAGGAGTGGAATGAGTGAGTGCTGATAAAACAGGCTCTCCTGTTCGTCAGTGGCACTGCTCTAATTAATTAGGAGGAGATGGGCTGGAAAACGGAGAGAAAGGATTTTTTTTTTTTTTTTTTTTTTTTAAAAAAAGGCCTGGCACAGAGAATGAAAGAGCTCTTCAAACTGGTGTGGATTCATCCGTCACCTCTAGTCGCACTTATGCAGCTATATGCAGAGAGCAGACTGAGTAATAACCACCTGCTCTGTCAGTGTTTCAAACATTGCTTATTTTGGCATTTTGAGTTGTTTTTTTTTTTTTTTTTGACAGTTTTATATAAAACTATGGTGGCCGACAAGAGCAAACACGCTGCAAATACGTGCAAATAGACAAAATGCAAGCAAATTGAGAAAACATCTTCATCAATTAAACATACACAGCATTTAGAAAACGCATTGTAAATACCACAACGCAACACGTTACAGAAACGACAACAGAAGTATTTCTATTCGGTGTTGCACTTTTTAGACGGTCCCTGTGCACTCGTCTCACAGCCGACTGTATATGGAGAACAATGTCATTAGTCCAGCTTGGAGGACGGCTCGTTCTGGTGAAATAAGGTTGTATCTCATTACTACTTACTACGGTAGGAAAGAGGCCTCGTTTGTGTCTTAACAACGTCTCACTTATGAGTTATTCACGTGTTCATCACTCTTAAGTGTCCTCTGGAAACAACTCCCGTTGTCGTTTCTGTATTGTGTTGTCAAATTTTTTTTTATTCGCTTGTGTTTTGTCTATTTTCTATGTGTTTTCTTAAGTTGCAGTGTGTTTGCCCTTGTCGGCTGCTGTAGTTTTAGCATGAGGGAGACAAATTGAGGAAGGAAAGAGAGGATAGAATGGTGAAACAGAGGTCAGATGTCTGATTAAGCCTGATGAACAGTCACAGGCACACCAACTTCACCTAGCGACAGGACAGGTGTGTGGAGGTGAAATGTAAGCAGGGTTTGAACTTTTTCACTCTTCATCCAACCACTCTCGTCACGAGTGCACCATTATGAATGCCTCTGTGACTGTCTGAAAGTGTGCGTCTCACCTTTATTTGATGAGTGGCTTTTCAACCAGACATCATGTTGTACAAACTAGTATGTTCTTAACATACTAGATCCATTGAATTCAATACTTTGTATGTAAGCTCTTTACAATGGGAATCATTCTAAGACTCCTCATGTTCCCTTTAAAGGAGATGGTCATGATGTCATGCACAGACTGGGATACAACTCTCTAATTAGTCTGTTTAAAAGTGTTAACATGTTCGTGAAGACTGATGACTCATTTTGTTAGCATTCAAAAATATACATCTCCCATGCAGTTTTACCACTGTGGCAGTGCACATGTTATAATTTATGTAACTGTTGTTTTGTTCCTCCATAATATCCACCCACGCTCTTATCTGATGTCGTCTTTTCAACTCCTAAACTGTAATCTGTGCTGTCTCAAAAATGTTTACAGCATTCGACCGTCCCTTCCTGACTAACTGATGACCCCCAGTTGACTGGTCTCACTACTCAACATTTAACCTGTGATGGTTTTGTCCTTCAGTGTTTATAAGGCCGCAAAAAAACAGAAATATTAAAGTATGTTCAAAGTTAACAAAGTTATGTTTCAGGGATGGACTATTAGTAGTTTGCATGAGTATTGGAATGAGGTTTTCTTATTTCTAGAACAGAGCACAAACATACTGCATTCCCTTTAGCTTTCTATCAGTACCTAAACTTTACAAATTAACTCTAGAACAAATATCTTCTGATTTGCCCTCCAGCCTGCCCTTTACAGAGATTTTTGTGAAAGCAGGGTGTGTAGGTGATCAAGTTGGCTAAAATTTTAATGTGAGATAAATTTATTTGAACCTTATTCTGGCATTACTGCATGACTCCCCATGGGGAGTATCCTTTGCAGCTGTCAGTTTTACTGAAAAGCTCTGTGACTACAGATTTTGACACTTTGACACTGTGGTCAAAACACAGGTGACAATCAAATATGTTATTAGTATGTTAAGGAATAGTTCAAAGCTGAAGAGATATGTCATTATGAGTTTTTTTTTTATTGGCGCCTTTTGGATTAAAACACATTTTTTAGTGTTTGACATCCCGCCAAGTCTACTCTCACCCTACCCTGAGTCTTAGTCACGTATTTAGCCTGATAATCTTGTTTTCGTATGAGATTCATTTCAGAAAACAAGCAGATTTATGTTGGGAAAAGGTTAAATTATCTCACCACACTAGTATTTTTCCTCTATATAAAGAAAAATATGACTTAAAGATAGAAGATTATATTTAAGGTGATTTGTTCCCGCATGTTTCTGGTGTGCAAGTGTGTGCACGGGTACATTTTGCTTACACCCTTGTCCCAGCCTTCATATGTGCATTTACATCAATGGTGAAGTATCAGACAAGATCTCTCCAGCCTTCTCTTCTGTGTCACATCTTTGATCTCCCAAGCCGGGTCCCTGTGTGTTTTGACGGCCCTCATTTTCTCACCACCATTTATTATCTGGAGTTTATACAGAGCTAGCACACCGGTGGAACCAAACGTCCTGTACACACAACCAGCCTGGCTTTGAGACATAACAAACAGCAAGGGAGAGAAATACACAGGCAGAGAAATACACAGACTGACAGACTAACAGGAAGACACAGAGAGATTATCTTGTATTTCACAGTCTCATTTTAGGATGTCTGAAATTGTCTCGCCGCACTAGCAGATAATTTAGATTTTCCTGGTGTTTTATAAATCTAAGATTTCTTCTGGAACAAGACATTATCTTTAAACCAAGTACCTTGTGTGTACTTCCCGGAGATCTGTTATGAAATCACATAGATTTTCAGTTTCTGACATAACTACATGTATCTCTAGAACCACTAATATGTGTAGTAAATGAATGATATATCTATGATAACATACTTTGGACTATAATTCCTTGGTGTGTGATTATTTCTTTAAAAAAAAAAAAAAAAAAAAAGATCAGGAAATTAAAGTCATTCTTCACCCAAAAACAATTATTTTTGTATTAAATACTAACCATGTTTTACTTTGAAAGCCAGATAAAAGGCTGTTCTGTTCTCTTTTTTTCTGGAATTTATGTTTGAAAAAGCTTTTGAATGATTGAGTGCCGTGTGCTACATGTTGTATTATGGGGTTTTTTGTAGCCATAATGTTGCTAAGCTACCCACTTTAACCAACGGTAGTCTTCTGCTGGCTCATCTAACCCGTTGTGCTAGCATGAAATGATTCCTAAAGAATGAAAAGCAGAACCCGTCTCCTGACCACTGACAGAATCATAGATCATAGAATGTCATGTTGGGAGGTTTTGTGCCCTAAAATCTTTCTAAATCTCTCTCTGATGCATGAAACAAACTCTTCAGAGAGCTGGAGTGTGTGTGTGAGTGAAAACCAGAATGAAGGAATGCTGTTTACCGTAGCTGTCCAGCTGTTCATCAGCTTGAAGTTTTGGAAGTCACCAATCAAGCATGATAATTCTCTGTGAGATGGTAAAATGAAAGTAGAGAGACCAAATAAACTATTGCTTGTCATGTTTTAGTTTATGTTATTTACAGGAAGATCACTCAAATGGCAAAATACTCAAATTAACTTTTGAGGTTATTGGTTTTTATTATTTTTCAGTATTTTATTTAGGTTGTTAGATACAGTTTATTTGCAAACCTTGTTTTATTCAAAGTGTGGAAGACCCCCTTCAAGTTTGTTCAGTGGCCTGGATATTTGCAGTGGAGATTGCTCTACATGTAGTCTGAGGTGACTGTTTAAAAGAAATATTTGGTCAATTTTACCTGTAAAAAACAAACATCTTTTAGCTTATAAATGGCTACTACTTTGGTAAAGCCTATTCTTTGTCTGACATTCCAGGCTGTGATGGGGGGAGTCAATTGTCAGCTTTGGATTAAGTATTCTTTGAAGGGAGGATTTATGGGAATAAGCAAAATAATTTTCCAAATAACTTAACATATATGTAGGTATAGCCATTAGGCTGATTCCTGTAATAAAAAAAATACTATTTTAACATATTTGGCAGTGTAGATAAAGAGGTAGGTGTGAAGACGGATAGAAAGACTCAACAGACTGACAGATACTTAGCCAGTATAGAGAGGACAGACGGGGAGAGACATGTAGCCATACAAATACACAGACAAGCGGAGGGGAGACAGAAAGACAGGCGGGGAGAGTAGAGATGGGAGCAGCAGACAGCGCATCAGTCAGCATTTAACATTTTGCTTTCTACCTTTTCTGCTGCTCTTCCAGGAATGATTCAGCCGCAAGCCTTGCCCCAGGTTATATCCATTCTCACTGAACTCTCTCTTTCTTTCTCTCTCTCTCTCTCTCTCTCTCTCTCACACACACACACACACACACACATTCTATCTTGTAAACATCACATAATCCAGAGACACAGAAATGAAAGTATCTGTTTTGATTGAACAAAATGAAAGAACACAGGCTATTTAAAGGGATATTGGCACACAGAATCACAAGCACTGCAAAGTCGGAGAGGCAGAAAGAGAAAGGAGGGTTGTTTATAAATGTGTGTGTGTGTGTGTGTGTGTGTGTGTGCCTTTCATTAACACTTATAACCCAGTCAATAGACACTTGATTGGTTAACATGTAGATATTGATTCATTGACCATTATAAGCTCGGGTGTTAAACAGCCTCCCTGTACACATGCAGCTACTGTATGAGTGGAATCTACTCTCAAACACTCTTACTTCTCAAAGCCTGGAACAATGAATACATTTACACTGATATATTCCTTTTAGTCAGACTTTTTCTTCTTGCTTCAAAAAACTAAAACGAGCGGGTATTTCTTGGGAATCTGGATTAATTGTTTAGCATTCCTGACCTTTTATCAGACAGTCATGATTTAAAAATAAATAAAAAATCACTATAATATGTGTTAAATTACTCACTTATGACATATGGGCTTCATTTCACTTGGCTGTTCTGTATGAGTCCTAGCCACACGGCTTAAGCCAAAGCAACCATTACATATCTCAGTCAAGAATTTCAGTGATTAAGACAGATAGATTCATCATGGGATGCAAACATGCTGCTGCTGTGTCACTCTGGAATGAAAGTGAAACGAGATATGCATTATTTGAAAAAAAAAAAAAAAAAAAAAAGATCGCTGGACTCAAAGTTAAACTCCCTGTGAAATGTTCTTGAAGTTATGGAGCATCTCCAGGCTTTAACTTATAAGCTTTTAACATCCTAGATGATGTAAATATTTGTATATTGAAATTAATGAGCACTGACCATGAGATAGTTTTGTTTGGTAGTGCACAAAGCATAAAATTAAAATTACCTCCAACACTCCTTGAAAGATATGTCAAGTTTCTTTTTCTCCCCCTAAATTCAGTTGAGCTTTTGAATGAAACGTCTCATTCATCAAAAATCTCTTGCATCAGACGCTAAACTATAGTGCAAAACCACATACCTTCAATTAAGCACATTCAAAGAGCCAAAATTGTCTCTTTTTTTATTTTGGGGTGCTGACATTTGTTTGCCATCGAGCATTTTTATAAAGCTGTCTGTTCAAATTTTTAAGCATTTCAGCAGATAAATGCGATCCATTGTTTTGTTCCCAGTGCCCAGGGTGATGGGGTACAAATGCAGTTTTGTGTGCTGTGTGATTTATTTGCTCTCACACAGATAATGTGATCAAGCTTGTAAAAAGCTCCTGTACTTTTTATACTGGATGTATTTTTAGTTAAACACCACGAGGTTGGGAGCTTCTGTTAAAAGAGCAATCTAGACACAGGATTTACACACAAACATTCAATGTACATTTCTAAATAAGGCAGGTTATCAACTGATTTTTGTAAACTGACTTTTTCGCAGCTTTTTTGGGATGTGTCAGATTATTGTGTGTGTGTGTGTGTGTGTGTATAAGAGAGAGAAAGAGCTTGTCTCTTCCTGTCAAAGAGGAAACAATGTTAGACATAGTCCTGACAACATTCAGTGTTTATGGATTCCACAGGCTGGATACAAATGCAGGCCAGCACACACACATACACACACACACACACACACACACACACACACACACACATACACACATACACACACATATCCCAATGTAAAACAGACCGTTCGCCATGTCTGCCATGCCTTGACACAGGCCACAATTGATTAGTGTGATTTACAACATAACTCCCCCCCCACACACACACACACAGATACATGGTACACACACATGCAGACATTCTCTATCAGTAAGATGTGTGTTTGCATGTTTATGATTGTGTGTGTGTGTGTGTGTGTGTGTGTGTGTGTGTGTGCAGATGTCACATGATGTCCTGCACGCAGTTGTCACAAATCACAGTTATGTGTCTCCAAGCCCACAGTTACTGTATGCCTGGTGTTTGTGTGTGTATATATGTGCGTGTGTGTGTGCAAGGCTATAACATGGAGTCATCTTCATGACATGGTATGCTGCAGTGGTGAATGAATGATACAAGATTCTGCATATTTTTTTCACTTTTTTGAACATAAATGAACATCTGATCACTATCTGTATATCATCATTCAGGGTTCAGTGACTTGCTGAGGGTTCACTGGCAGGGAGGAGACACTGGTCCGTTACAAATGGAAATCCAGGTTAACGTGTGCTCGTTTAAACATGCTCTAAAAAATCTTGAAGTTATTTTAATACGTTAAGCTATTTGGAATTTAATATCAAATGTTGATTTTTTTGCAAATATTCCTTTTTAAACGTGTAAAGTAGTATCAGCAGGAGAATATAGTGATCTGCTGAGATACTTTTAAGTATCCGGTAATTTGTCATGTACATTAAATATCAGTAAATATCTTGCCTCCAATAAACTTCAAACATACTGCTTTTGCTAACTTTTAAAACAGCACCAGATACACTGTATCTTTATTCAGTTTCCTTCATCTACCCGTAGTGATAACGCCTTGTTTACTTTTTCCTCTTTTTAACATTATTCATCCTGTCCAAGAGGGCCAAAAGTATTCCAGATTTTTTTTGGCTTAATTTTTTAAAAAATGTGTTTATTTTGATGATTAAAAAAGGAGCTATGTGTGTGTGAGATCAAAAAGCTGCAGTTGGTCAGCAAGAAGAACTATGATCTGTGTTTTCTGTGTCTGCGAGGACAGAAAATCGGCTCATCTTAACAAATCTGGGCATTGTTTGGTAAAAATCTGATTTAAAGAAAAAAAAGAGTTTGGCTTGTAGAGACGGAAGACTTTCTGTTAGTTACGTGTCTTGGTTGTAATATTTTGCCCCAAATATATAGTATAGTTGTAATTAAATATATATTAATACATGTAGTATAAATCAGTAAATATGTCCTAAAGTACATACTTACTTATTTCACTGACTGACTGCAGCACTGCGGACTGAACACACTGATACTGCAGTTGATTTGAGTAAAGTCATGTGACACATGGTCTGGACAGGTTTACTGTTCAGAATAATGAGACAATTAGATTGAATTCTTGCCCTCTGCAGGATGTCAAAGGCAGTGTATCGTATGGTGCACGTTGGCTGTTCTATGGTTTAAACAGGACATGTGTTTTTACACAAACAGAAAATACCCAGAGAATGTAAAGGTTTAACAAACCTGAGGCAGGTAAAACTTCACCTACTGTGCTGCCCATGTATGTGAGATTTATAAAGGATATTTCATTAGTAAAGGAAAAGAATGTTTATGCATCTCCCGCTCTGTCATTTCATCTTGTATGTACTGTACATACGTATGTGTTTGCATGTCTGTGTATTCCCTTAAGACTTGGTTGCCATAACAGCACTCTGAGGTTGTGTAGGTAGACGGGGCCTTGTTTGCCTTCTTGCGCTACCTGTAGCCTGGGTGACATGTCTTGTGGGCTCTTTTACATATTGTGGTGTTTTTACAGATAAAAACACACACACACACACACACTCACACACATATCACTGGAACCATACTGACAACGTCTGCATGACATGAAAGATCTTTCCTTTCTTTTTTTTGCTGGTCTTCAGGCCTAATTACATGATTAAAAATGTTGGTCTCCTTCCTTACATAATTCATCGTCTGTCTGTGCATTTACCACCCTGCTGAAACACTCACACACACACACACACACACACACACACACACACTGCCACAGACACACACACACACAACCAGTGCTTTGAAACTGAAAACCCATCGTACCCTCTGACAAACCCACACAAATCACACACTCAGACACACACCGCACCCCATGGCCAGGAGGAAAGGTGTTGATGGCTTGCGAGGGCCGGAGATCCATCATGTGACACAGCCGCAGTCACACTAACATGCCAACAAAACACTAACAAAGCCGAGGAACGGCCTTGTTTTTAACTACCTAAGGCTCTCAGGTTGCATTTTAATTGCATGGTACTACAAAAAATGATGGAAAAAGCATAGAAAAAGTCAAATTACAGTAGCAGGCCTCGACGGCAGGTGACTTGCAGAACATCTCCAACCTGCAGTATCAACATTTCTTTTTTTAAAGGTGAAACAATATGAAACTCGTTTGGATTGTTCCCCTCTGATCAGTTTCAGATCAGTAAAGAAGGCCCCAGGTTTGAAATTCAGCATGAAAATGTGTTGAAATGTCATTGTAGAACAGTATTTAGTTCAAACAATGCTCTGAATTTGTTATAGTGTCTTTGTGGTTTTTCTGTTTTCATGCGTGTGCCAACGAGTCGTAGCACACACACACTGTGGAATGGTGCAGACTTAATTGTAGCTTATTTTGTTTCATTTCAGCACGCCGCTCTCTTTCTCTCTCCTCAATTCATATTCAATTTATTGACATGAAATACTACAGCGTTTCCTGCCAAAGCAAAACACAAGAGCAGATTCTGCTACAAGAATAAACGATATTTGAGATACATGCGATTGTGAGGTTATTAATGGGAGTAAAATGATTCAGTTTAGCAGCTTATGTAAGTGATTACGTGATGAAGACATACAGTGTTAAGAGACCTGGTGTTTTCTCTGTGCTCATGGCATCAGTAGTCTTCTCTGTGTAGTCATCACACACAAACACACATTGACCAGATTTAGTGTGAAATCTTGGATGAGGATATTGTAGTAAAGCATGCAGTGTAGAAAAGTGTCCGTGGCCGCCCCCCCCCTCGTTCTTAGTCTGGGTCTCGTCAAGGTTGTGTTATCTGAAGTTCGGACACATTGGCCAGGTAATCCATCACTGTATACAGAGTGTTTAGAGTTCAGTAAGTTTTCACATTTGTTTTGTAGATTTGATCACTTAGTATCAGTACATGTTTCTGTCTGTTTGGTAAGAATTTGGTTTGGGCTGAATGACCTGGCAGAGCTATTAGAGTAGAGCCTTTCTCACTGCTGGTCTCTTGGCATTGAACAGCGTTGGAGCTGAGGTTACTGGTATTCATGTGCTTGTAAAATTTGGTGGTTCTTTTTTTAATGTTATTGGCCCAATGCCGCCCTGCATGTGTTCCAAGAATTGATTTGCAGAAAATTGCTGTCTTTGCCCCCTTGCCTTTTTTTTTTTTTTTACTCCACTGTTCATTCTTTTTACTTCATAAACTTTCTTTAATGAATTTTACTTCCTCAAATACTAACTTCCATTCCTCTAACTCACCTCATATGGATATGGATGAGACTCAAAGTTGAACTGCATTAAATATGCGGCTGTGGGGGAGCGGGTATGTAGCTACAGGTACAGGTGAGAAGATTAATTATGATCCAGTTTGAGCCATACATCCATGAGTTTCAAGATGTATTGACACCACAACACTTCACAGTGATTAACAAGATTTACAACTCCTGAAAGCACAGCGACAATCATTTTATCCTCCGTTATGGCAATCAGTAGAAATACTAGAAATGTGATCCTGCGCGCATTGTATTTGATTGGCCAAAACAGCACTTTGCCAGATGCTGTCACAGTGCATTGTGGCAAAAATTGAGCCATATTCAACTTTAATGTTGGACCACCCTGCATTTCTTGCTGGAGGCCTCTGTACTGGCACCCCAGCACCGGTCTCATGAGGAGGAGGCAGTATTTTTAACACAGCACAACAAGAATTATTCATTACCGATTAATGTGACTGATTTATTTCTGGATTTGGTCTATAAAATGTCAGAATATTGAGCAAAACGCCTGTCACAATTTATGAAATCCCAAGTTGACATGTTCAAACTGCTTGTTTTGTAAAAAAAAAATAAACAGTCCAAACCCCAAAAGTATTCATTTTTTTATGAGAACCAGCAAATACTTGAGAAGTTGAATCCAGACAATATTGGGAGTTTTGTTTTAAAATGGTTTAAACAAGTTAATAGATTAGCAAAAATCGATGCTAATCAATTTTCAGTCAATCAACCTTTTCTTTTTTGTCTGTTTTTTGTATTGTCTACCTTTACAATAAGATATTATTGTACACACGTGAAAAAAAAATCCTTAACATCCTAACCCTGATTTCTAACTCTCACCACCGCATGTCTAACCTTACCTAACCCTGATCCCAACCTAATCCTAACCCCAAACAAATGCTTATAGACGTGAGGAGATGCAAACTGTGCTCACTTTCTATGATTATTTTCATCTTCCTCTGTGTCTAAGAACATTTGGTTCTAATAAGTATAGAGTTACAGCTGTAATTCGGACAGTCGCCCTATAACCCCTCCTCATACAGTCCACATTTTCAAACATGTCAGCATAGATGACAACGATACCTGAATTCTTTGGGAAAAAAAAGTGAATGCCAGTGTTGAAAAACAGGCCACGTACTATGTGTGTGTGTGTGTGTGTGTGTGTGTGTGTGCGGCCACATAAAAACATGTGTGACTGTGACTCTAAGCCTCATTAAATGATCCTCATACATGGCTTGGTGCTGTAAACATGCTAATATTTCTTAATGGCACTCTCCTACATTGATATGCATGTGAACTCTAGAATGTTAACCCCCTCCACCCTACCCCACCCCACCCCACCCCACCCGGCCGCTCATCAACAAAAACCCCCACACATACATGCAAACACACTCACCACCATTACGGGGCCCCTGGCTCTCTGTTTTTCTATTAATATCAAGTGATTGAGCGTAACATTAGCAGATAAAGCGGAGAGTAAGATGACATATATGCCATGGATGGAGGAATTAAAGCCTAATATAATCACTCGGCCTTGCATAGGGAAAAACCACAGCTCGTCACCACACGTGACATTTTGATTTCCGACATTTCTGGCACAGTAAGCGAGCGCCAGGGACAGATGGAGACTGATTTCTCTTTTAAGTAGAGAGATACTTAAGTGATTGTTCAAAGGGCTCCCACACACTTTAAACTTGTACAAAAAAAAACCACACATTTCAAAATAAACATGCATGCACACAGGGTATTGATCTTATTCCTTTTAGGAATATGTGTGTGTGTGCAGGTGTGTGAACGCGTGGGCAAGTGTGTCTTTAAGCTCTCGGTCCGGCTGGTTATTTTCAGAGCAAGTGGAGAGCACATCAGTTTTTATTAGCTTAATAAATCACCTTTGTTGTCAATCAAGCAGCAGAGAATAATTGGATATGGTTGAAGCCTTGCGTGATGGATTATAAATCATTCAAGATTAAATTAAAAGATAATGCACAAACTTAATGGTTTGTGTTTTGCAGTCTAAATTGCCTCGGAGCAGTGCTGTTTTCCAGCTTTATTGCCAGCCGTTTTTCTTTCCTCTAAAACCCCTCACATTTCACATTTCACACCTTTTATTGCTCAGACGCTGCTTCGCCACTGCTCTTTTACATCTGCGGTTTGTTTGTTTTACAAATTCATTTTTGGGGATTCTCTTTATACTCTTTTGTGGAGGAGATGCAAATAATTGTTAGATGCAGGATGTTTTTTATTGAGAGTATGTGTGTCTGCATAATGCATGTGTAAATATGTGTGTGTGGATGATGAGTTGGCACTCATGCACCCTCTTGTTTTAAACAGATTTAGAGGCCTGAATCTGTCATCGAGTGACATTTGCTTTCAATCTGTTCTCAGCAGATGCACCTCAGGCCTGTAGCAGTGATAACCAAAAAGCTCAAAAAAGAAAGGCATTATTGCACAGGAGATGAGGAGAAAAGAAAGAGGAGACACAGAAGCAGGCAGGAAGAGAGGCAGAAACAGAGCTATATCATGTATATTATGCTCCGGCCAGTGAATTTAACTGTGTCCGTTTGCGTTGGAACAGAGCGGGCGTTATCATAATCGCCTCCTGCCTACTTGACAGGACCTTAAAGTGATCCTGTCATTTTATTTACACCCAGACTACTGTGTGATTTACTCTCAAACACACGCGCATGCACACACACGTACACAAACGTTCCCCCTTGCTAACTTCCCTAGCGAGCCCAGTCGAGTAGGTCGGATGACATCTTTTGATCAGAGCTGTCCAAAGAGATCAGAGCAGACTGGCAGGTAATAGATACCCAGCAACTAACCAGGCTGCGCTGCAAAGAGTGTGTGTGTGTGTATTTCCCAGGTTGTGCACGTGTGCTTGTGTGTGTGTGGGAAGAGAGAACAGATATTTCAACTCTCTGTTTTAGCAAATCTCACTACTGCTGCGTAACTGTTACTGACATTCAGCTGCGATGCTGTTCCTGTTTTGTCACATGTAGTTTTTTGTGTTATTGTGTGTGCGTGTGTCTGTTCAGCAATGAGTGCCTGCTTGTATTTTCACCCTCTTGGCAAGCCAGACCTGTTCTCTGGGAGACTGGCATGGTGCCATGCCATTGGTCCGACAGCCCATTGTTCCGAAACCCCAATAGTTCGAAAAATGTCCTGTTGGACTGAAAGCCCATTAGTCCAACGGCCCAAAAAACAAAAGCCCTTCGAAAATACACACTCTCCCTCGACATGCAAGTGATCATTTTAACCCAAACCATGATCTAACACTAACCAAGTGGATTTGTGCCAAAACCTAACCAGACCTCAACCACAGCACTGTCACACCATAAATATATATAATAATATTTTTTTTTAACAAGCACATCAAAATACACAAGATATTAAGAGCGTAACACCTTATCATAAATAACGGCAGTGCGTCATTATTGGTTATCAGACGCTGATAATGTTTATTACCTGACAAAACAGACTTTTTATATATTACTGAGGTCTTTTGCTATATTCAGCGTCATGTTTCAATCAGTAGAACTAATAACGATAAAAACGGACCTCCTGGCCCCATACTGGCTGCTGGAGGTCGTTGTTTTCATAATCGTGTTTAAATTAATCTAAAATAAACACCAAAATAGGAAGAGCATTCATTGTTCTTTCCGGCTGCCGGCTAGGCTTCTGTCTTTCGCATCATCACGTTGTAGACTCACACTGCGAGATTATGACATTGTTACGTTACGTGCGGTTTGTTAATAGGAACTGCCATGATGACTACGATCAGCAAACATATCGTGGCAAGCAGCACTGAATGAGAGACAGGAAGTGGCTCTCAGCAATGTCAACCCTTTGTCAACATAGAGGACAGGAACTCAACAACATAGTAGCAAGATACAGCTGGAGTCAAGACATGTAACAGTCACCTCATTCACGATTAAAACTATAAACCAGCATAAAAATGAGAATTACCAACATAAACCACCATCTTCTGAACAGACACATTACAAACACTAATAAAAAGTAACATTTGCATTTTGGAACATAAAACAGCAAACTTAAAAACTACTCATTCCAGCACTAGGCATGATGGGAAATGAGGACCGTTGCTACAATACAGCACTTACACAAATGAAGCAATATCAACTATGGCTTTGCACTCTGCTCATAAAAATGAGCATATCTCAAAAACTAAAACATGTACATAGTTCAAATAACTTATGGAGTGTAAGATATATTTTGTTCATGTTTCTACATTCAGAATTGTTTTGGATCAATACGTTTTGTATGTTTATTTAGTAAAATTTGATGGAAAAACATGTCAGATTTTTGTATTTTTTAAATTTATGACACAATTTCAGTAATTTTATCATTATTGTTTATTAACTTACATAACCTTTTAGCTTAGGTTGTACAGATTTTAGTGATATGAAGCATTTGAAGATACTTCAAGGAATTACATCACAATAAGCAGATATACCAACATAGGCACTTGCAGGCCATTTCCATTGGAGAGTTCAAAGGGTTAATAAATCAGCAGTTACAAAATCTGTAAACTGCATCATTAAGGCAGACGAGCATTATCAGGGAAACATGATGTTTATTCACTTTACATGGAGCTAAAATTAATACCGAATCATATTAAATGTTCACCGCATGACAAGGAGTAGATGTTTACCGGTAAGCTCAGCTCTGTTAAATTTAACAATATGTTAACAGAGGTTTTTTCTCCAACAGTGTAAGTCTCGTCATCAGTTATTTAAAATGCAAATGAACTTATCAAACAGACTTTTCACAATTGACTCAGTTGATAAATTTGGCGTCATGTTTCACAAAGCAGAACTGTGACTAAATGAACTGGCCGTGTTTCGGAATGTCAAACAGTAACCTCACACATCTTATTTTATTTAACTTAGTTCACAGAAGAGCTGTTAAAATTAAATATCAGCAGAAATGAAAAGTCTTTCTTTAGGAGTCATACAAAGTCATATGTTATGATTTAGGAATATCATCTGTGCAACGGGGAACACATAAATTTAAATTAAATTTATTAAATTGAGAAATATGTTAAGAGTCTCGAAAGAAATAAGGCTCAGTCACTGAACTCCAACGACTCCACAGTGTGCATTTTTGGAGCAATGGGTGTTTGTTTTCGGGATAACAGGCCATTGGACTCATGGGCTTTTGGTCCAATGGGACATTTTTCAGACTATTGGGGTTTCGGAATAACGAGCCGTCGGACCAATGGGTAGTCCCCGACTGGCACAGACCTTTGACTCTTAACATGGCCAAAACAAGACAGAAAGACAGATGAATGAAAGGAAGATGAAACGAATGAATGAACTGCAGAAAGAGGAAATGGAGGTGATGGAGGCAGAAGGACAGAGAGATGGAGAGAAGGAGGCAGGAAAGGGGCAGAAAATGGCAGTAAGAGAGAGGAAGAGCACAGGACGGGTGGGAGGTAAGGATGCAGGGAGCTCAGAGAGGAGAAACAAATGGGAGATGGTGGAAATGATGGATCTTGCTCAGCCCTGCTTGGCTAACTCTGCACACCCCACTGGTTTTTCTTTCTGCACACACACACATACACACACACATACACACACACACACAAGCACACACTTCCCTTGGGACGAGTGCTCATGACCCTGGGTTGCCCTGTGGGCTTTGAGAGTGTGACTGCTCCAAGTGCAAGCTATCTGAATAACAAAGGACAGGCAGAGGATCATTTAGTGACAAAAAGTTGCCCATTGATAATATTGGTGTAATGTGAGCCTGTGTGTGTGTGTGTGTGTGTGTGTGGCAAGACACACAGGCAAGAATACCTTGTATTTCTATATAATTTAAACATATCACTCATTTATTTATTTATTTTGGTGATGAGAACACAGATACCAAAATCCTCAACACACACACAAATCATAACATTAAGCCCTGTGCTAACACTTTAGCGTATATTATGATGTACAGTGCTTGAACAGGGTCAGTACGCAATGATGCAATGTACCGCTGCTGGATCACAATTTAGATTTCTCAAAAATCATCATTACCATAAATAGTATCAGATATTAGGGATGCATTGATTACGATTAATATAACATATAACAAAGGAATGATATGGACCATCACATTAACAATTCCTGTGCACGATGCTGCGTGTGCATGCTATGCAGGCTGCAGGTTTAGATTACTGGAACCTGTTTTCTATACAGAACAAATCAGTGTATGAAGTGCTAGCATGCATGATTTTGGTGCTCTCTTCACTTTTCTGGTAAGTGTAAGAACAGGCTGCTACTAAAATAAGGGGTGTTCCTTTAACATTGTAACATTGATACTGTATGTGGCCTGTTGGCTGTGAGGGCATCTGAGTGACACTGTATTTAAAGCCTATTTTGCTGTATATTATACACATTCAAATCTCTCTCTGTTCATTTCATTCAGTAAAATAGGAGTTGAGAGAATTTTTAGTGGTATTCCCAAGAAAGGGCTTATTAGAGGCTACTGCACAGATGCTGACTCAGTCATTATTTCAGCTTTCATTGCATGTTTATGTCATTTTTTAACATAGCGGATGACCAGCATCTGATTTTTAATTCAGTCACAGTGGTATTTGCAAACTGTACCTCAAAAGCAGGCATGTATTCTTCTATTTCTTTGTCACATGAGTGTTTCACCCAATAACCTTTTGTTTTCTGTCCACCTTTTAATTGGTTTCTTATAAATCTTTCACACAAGATGCTAACTTAAATAATAATCTTTAGTTTTTTGTACAATTTCACTTATTCCTTTACAGCTCCTTCATAATTAACAAGCAGCTTTACAGTCAGAATAATTGTGCAGAGTGTGTCAGTGGGAGAGTTCACGTAGAGGTTCGGCGCTACTGACGACAAGTGTGTGTACATGTGTGTGTGTGTGTGAGGGTGTAAAATATTCACCTCTCCCGTGTGTGTTTAGGATGCCAAGAGTCAGACATAGCTGGAAATACTGACTTGATAAATAGCTGGCACACAGTTTTTACACTTTTGTTACCTTTTTTTTAAAATAAATAACCAAATCGTCGCTTTCAGACGACACCCCCACCACACACACACACACACACACACCTATTGCCACAGTTAACAGTCAGTGCCTAGGTGTTAAGTTGGCTTTGTCCAGCAGACAAACAAATTTGAGATGGTGCTGCATTTGATTTGTACAAAAAATGATCTATTTGCTAAATAAAAACTGTACATGTAGCGCACACAAACACACAAACACGCATCAGTGAGTGTGTCATACACCGTAACAACAGCATGTAAATACACTGTCAGCAGCTCCCCAGCTGAGTGGCATGGGGAGATGATTAGCCAGGCTAACACTGTTCACACACACACACACGCACATACACACACACACGCACATACACAGGCGTGCAACAACAGCATCTATGTTTCTGAATAATCGCAGTATTTCAGTGTGTAGCGACGCTGCTGTAGCCACAGACAGACACACTAACTGTTGCCACTCCAAATCTAATCTCCCCTCTCTCATTCTCCCTCTCTCGGTAACGCCACCGCCACTATGTGCTGTATATGCTAATATTATCTCCGCTTTTTTGAAAGGCATTTTGCATATTTTGGACTATCGTGCCATTTATTACCAGATATCAGCAAGGAGCTCGTTCCACAAATAATTCATATACAGCACACACAGATACAGGCCTGAAAAACAACAATATAAATACAAAATACATTGCAGGAGGATACAGCAAACCAAAGTAGCAGTTATTAAGACTATTAGGACTGTTATTGGAATACAGTACAAAATAATAATAGGTGGTTAAAAAAACAAACTGAAAGACACAAAAAGCAAGTTTTCAGAAGATTTCTGTGTCATACCAAACATTTGGGCCATTCCACATATGATTACAACACACAACGCCACTGTATGGCAAACATACATGTGGCAAATCAATGAGAAAGGCTGCTTTATAGCAAGTTTGAGGTTTTTAGGTGATTTTTCTATCACTGTGATGAAGTAGGTTTTTTTCAAGTATTTTAGTTGCTGGATTGGTCAAAATAGACATTCTTGTCTGGTAGTTTATCCGTTACTAGTTTATAATATATATATTTTTCAGAAAACTGATCATGTCATCATATATAGTCCATTAACATCATGGTATAAAATCTCATATTCTTTGATACAACCTACTGGAGAAATAGTTCACTTGTAGCTTACTGTTATTATGGATGTTTGTTGTGGTAGAATTGTAGTTAAAATGGCAGACTGCGACTTCATTTCACAATGTAAAACAAAATATACTAGTATGTTTCAAAATGAACACAGAAATGACACAAGCTAAAATAATATAATTGTATTATACTGGTTATACTTGTTCATTTTATTTTTATTCTTAATAATAGTAGTGGTAGCGTTCTAATAGTAATACTAAAGTGAAGTCAAAAACTACATAAAAAGCTACTGTGAAGTAAAATAGCTGTACTGTTACTTTTGATTACCACAGTTTCTTGTTGGACTATCATGGTGATTTTTTCATGACTCAGTAAATGTGAGGTGATGTCTCTTGCAGCACGGCATGCCAGTGGAGAAGCAATTAGTGTGTCATATTCCAATAATACTGTAAATATGTTAGTCGTCCGGTGAGTCGTGTAGCCGGTTGAAGGAACAGCTCCATTCGTCAGGCGTCTGGGTCGATCGAACACCTCCTGGGATCGATGGCACGCCTCGCCAATCCCACGGCACTCACTGCAGACAGCAATGCCCCTTTAACCACCCTCGCTGCACACACACACACACACACACACACACACACGCTGAAGCCATCCCACCAATTTGTCTGTGCATGTCAAATCACAATAATTAAGCATTATCGATCTCAGATTCAATTAACTTCATTAACGTGGGTTGCACTGGTGATTGGGAAGGGATGGAAAGGGGGGAGGGAGGGAGGTGAGGGTGGAGATTATAGGATCTCATCAAGTGGGAAATGGCGAAGGGGTTTGGGGGTGTGGGTGAGGGGGTGGGGGGACGGGTATAAACACACTCACACACAGGGTACATGTGGGAAAATTTGGATGGGGGTTTCTTTCATGCTTTCATCTCAAGCCTACAGAACATATCTTCATCTTTCAACAAAAATGTTGCCCTACATGAGACCGGGTGAGGACGGTCTGTCTCTGTCTGTCTCATACACACACCCGCACACACACACATACACACACACTGAAACTGTACGGCCTAAGCAGAAGTGTAAACAGACAGCGTTGACGTGCCTGTGTGTCTGATAGGGCTGTTAAGTGGTTATATAATCATGATAAACTGTTTCCTAACATCATAACATCTGCAGAGTGCATAAGCATTTCCTCACTTTATGCACAGACAGGAATACACACACATGGTTCACAATCACAGCCTCGTAATCTTTCCAAGTATTTCTGATATGACTGTAAATTTATTCACCTCCTCCGAATGTTTCTTTTAGGTATTATCATTAGCATTATTTACTTTTAGAGCAGTGATTTGTAATTGTGTTCAGACGTCAGAAATAATTTCTGAGTGCTGCTAGCTCTCCCAGAAACAACTGTGGCGTCCCCTTTGCTTGCTTGCCTCGGTTTCAAAATCAGCACCCAGCCCCTTTTCCTGAAAATGAGATCAAACCAGCTCTCCCACCCTGCTGACAATTCATCTGGAGCTCTCTCTGTGTGTCTCTCTCTCTACTAATTAAAAGAGCACCTGCATGCCTGGTGTGTTTGGCCCAGGCTTCTTCCACTCCAGTGGTTTGTGTGTGTGTGTGTGTGTGCATGTGTATGTGTTTCTCCATATTTATCTCAGTATCCTGGGTCATACTGTTGTGAACCTCGTAGCCTGGACCTAAGCCAGTGGCCTTGGGGATCATCTCTGCATGCGCATTTGTGTGTGTGTGTGTGGCCTCAGTCTTGACTTTCTTCCAAGACCTTCCTCCCTCCTCCTCTCCTCCACCTCCACCTCTTCCCTCAGTCTTTTCTCCTTCCACCACATTTATTCACGTCTCCTTTTCTCCTTCCTCTCTTTGGTTTGCACTATAAATTCTGCCGCGGCTTTATTTGACTGCTTTAACTACAACAATAAATACAATTATGGATAAGGTGTAGTGTGTCCCTCTCCTCGTCTTGCACACCATGTTGTGCCAAGTTTTGGCTAAAGAGCAAGAGTGGGACATTCGGTTGATCCGTACAGTGTGTTTCTATTAGGGCAAAACTAATAAGGCTGCCGGTGGGTAAGGTGTACGTTAAAACAATGAATCGATTAGTTGAGTGACAGAAAATGAATCTGCTGTAATTTTGATGAATAATTAATCAATAAGTAATTGTTTACATCTATCATCTTTCTGGGTCTAGCTTCTCAAATATGAAGATTTGCTGCTTATTAATTGAGTATCTTTCAGTTTTAGACTTTGGGTTGTTAGCATATGTTACTTTGGGCTCTGGGTGCATGAACTAGGCATTTTTGACAATTTGCTGACACAGGATTAAGTGGGAAAATAACTAGCAGATTAATCAATGAAAATAATCTATACAGCACTGTTGCCAAGAGGTACATGGAAAGATTGGAGTAACTCTGGTGATTTTATTTGTTAAAAAATATAAAAATGCAATGCAAATATATACTAATACTAAAAGTATACAAATCAACATATTTGTGTTTAGGAGGAAAATATGCACAGTTAGGATTAAAAGTGTGTAATTTATGGTCACTATAATCAATGAACAACATACAGTTTAAAATCAATTGATTTAGAACACATTTAGGTGGCAGTGATGATGGAAGGGTACTCATTTGCCAGGGTTGTTGGGGTACATCAGACAAAAAATTGCCAGCCATTCCAATAGCCAGTAAGGATCTTAATGGACAGTGAAATATAGGCTGAAGGAAGCCAAGTTAAACAAGCAAACTTTCACATTAAATATAATGGCAAGGTAAATATTCATTTTAAAAACAAGCATTGAGGCTGCTTCCGACCGCAATCAATATGACATTTAAGTCATGATGTTGCAAAAATTGCTTTGGTTGAACCCAAATTGTCATTGCAGCACATATAATGCAAGCCATTATATCAATTGTTATAACACTGCATCTATTATATGTCAAAATATTTCCATATTTCAACATCTTCTGCCTCAAACAAGTCCAGAAATCAGTCGTGCTCTCCATGCTCTATGTAGGTGGATGTAGCCTACACACCAAGGTTTCATTCAGTGCATACAGATCTTGCTGGCAAAACACTATTCTCTCCCTGATCCTCTGTCTCAATACATATCACACACTTGCAGGTACACAGGTGGGCAACACACACAAACATATGCCGTGTTCTTATCACATAAAGGCAGCTAATTTGAAGCGCGGTGTGTACGTTGTGTATTAAAGGAGATTTCACATTGATGTTTGGCCTTGATGAGAGTGCAGCGCTGCTGTGTTCGGCTGTTTCCTCAGCCGGAGCATTGTTCTCTTAAACAGCTGTCGTTTTGGCTGATTCAGAACAGATGGCATGTACATGTGGGTCTGCTCGGCTGCACGTATGTGCGGGCGGGTGGATGTGTCTCCGAGACAGAGGGGGTGGGGAAGAGGGGGACAGAGAGAGAAAGAGGAGGAGATGGAGAAGCTCTGAGAGAGGGGGAGTATGGCAATGTGTGTGTATGTTTTATATCCTTAAATGTTAAAACATGCAGTTGAAAAGGATCATCATGGTTTTAAGATAGTTGTACTTCAATAAAAAAAAAAGACAAACAACAGTAACTCATACAGCTTGGATGGGGGTCATGTGTGCAGTTTTTAAATTGCACGTAACAGCGTTTAGTATGAGATAGCACATTTGAAGTGTTTCAAATAGATCGTTTTTGTTAGATTGAACGCTGGAGCAGACAGCATGTTCGACGGAGAAGCTCCTGAGATTGCCTGAAGGCAAAGAGTTGTTCGACTGCAGCAGTTACAGTACAATTGGTGTGTGTGTGTGTGGGATGTGTGATGGGCTCTGGGATATCTATGTCTCTGTGCATCTGTTTATCCCACAGCGATGTCGTATCATCGCCGATGGCAACCAGTGGCCTGACAATGATAGAGACTCCTCTCTGTGTTGCTGCTGATGCAGTACTAGCACACACACAAACACATAGGCTCAGTTAGAGATGGGAGTCGGCAACAGTTGAGGCATGCTGTATGATATGGGTGGCAGGTTGCATTACTTACTCCACACCTGTATTTTCACCGAACTATAGGTGTGATTCGGAGTTGTTTTTTCAACTCAGTCACCTTGCATGTATATTTTTTCTCTCTTAGTTGTCATAGAAGTCTTTACTGCACATCATTGTGTTATACAAATTGTATATTTTACACATTGTCCCGTATTTAACCTTTGTGTGTCTACGGCAATGGTAGATTGTGACTAAATATGTGCTGCTGTGCCACACCCATCCTGCTGACCAGCTCACTGTGTGTTTACATACCAGGTTAGATGAGTGATGGCCTGTTACAGAAAGGAATGTAAGGCACAAGGCCACTGATGTTCACACACACACGCTCATCTTCTTTGCCAATGTACTTGCCAAAACAAGGAAGAAGCTTGTGCATGCATGTGCCTTTGTGTGCTTCTCTTGTTATTCAGAAATCCAGCCTTAATCACAAAGTGTGAACATGCGGCGTTTCTCATCTGATGTTGTTTTATCTGTTTGATAGACTTATTAACAAAAGTAAACATTCATAGATGTACAAAGAAGCGAGACTGTGATTTGTCTTGATACATCTTTTCTCTGTATGATTTCCATTGTATTATTCTTAAACTAGAGGGATTTGAATATAAATTGAAAGCCTCAAGCCCACTCCCCGAAGCTAAACTGTAAATAATAACTCTAAACTTTTTCTAATCTTTGGTAATTGAAGCAAATGGGTTTTGCGGGGAGAGATTTGTCCCAGGCAAACGTACATACATTCATTTTTATTTACGAGGAGGCGAGGGCTGAGCAGTGTAATGAGTGAAAATGCATGCTTAATTTAAATGGCGAGTGTGTCTGTTAGGGAATGCATTAGAGTCTGCAGAAGAAGCGTGAGACATATTAATTGACAGACAGGAACCGCTGTCTCCGAGGTTGATACAAGTAATTTATTACTTCAGAAACGAATGCCACCGCCAGAATGTGCTTCATTAATTTCAAATTTAGTTTTAATTTCAAGCTGTTGCCCCTTGAGAAGAATAAGGTGGCAAGTTCTCTTTGAAGAGACATTTTTCCCCTCTCCCTCCCTCTATCTTTCTCTTTCCATCCTCCGTCTCTCTCTCTAGCTGTCTCTGATTTTCTGCAGTACAGAACAAAGACCTGGGGGGGAGAGAGGAAGGGAGGGGGTGGCGACTTGATTCCAATTTGAAAACAATGTCAATGTAAAAGGAGGAAGTTAGAAACAGGATTACTGAAATAGTTTATAATAGGAAATACTCTGTCTGTGAAAGTCATTGGATGATTCCGCTATTCCTCACTGGAGAAAAGGTGAATGCTAGTATCTTGTGTTTCTATCAGGGCTTGGCTTTGTGAAACACAGGAATGCAGAGTTGAGAATCTCCATCATTAGATATGCTGTCAGTATGGTTCTAACAAATCTTTCCCTCTCTCTTTTTGTTCTTTCTTCTCTCTGTCTGAGCAGCATACGTCCCTGAAGATGAGAAGGAGGCAGCCCTGTTGGATGAGGACCTGGATGGCGACGACTCAGCCCAGGAAGGGGAGGAGCCTGCCACCAAGTTCCTGTGTCAAGACAAGGACTTCCTTCTCAAGGACAGACCAGGATCCACTGGTTTCCATGACTCCCCTAATGCAGCAGACTTTTCTGGTCAGGAGCTGGACAGTGAGTCTCACCTGAGCGAATCCAGTGACAGGATGTCTGATTTTGAGAGCTCCTCACTTAAAAATGAGGATGACGTCCTTCTCTTTAAAGACCCCTCAAATGCCCTTTCACTGTCTTCATCCTCTGCCATGATGGCTGCTGCCAACGCCACTATCCCAGTAAGTGGAGATGAGGCCATATTAGCCACCACAGGGTCTGTGGCTGACAGCCTGGAGAAGATGAAGGCAATTTACACCTCCTTCCTGACCAACTCCTATTGGTCCACACTGAATCTGAACCTGAGCCAGCCCCCTGCAGAAAAACCCCCTCGTAGTCACAGCAGCAGCAGTAGCAGCAGCAGTAGCAGTAGCTGTGGAAGTGGAGGCTATGACTGGCACCAAACAGCTATGGCTAAAACCCTCCAGCAGGCCTCGCAGAACCACCACAACCGACTAGGCATGGTTCACCATCCCACAGTGGCTGTATCCACAGCATCCACAGAACCCAACCTCTTTAGTACCGTCCAGCTGTATCGGCAGAGCTCCAAGCTTTATGGCTCCATATTCACTGGTGCCAGCAAGTTCCGCTGCAAGGACTGCAGTGCAGCTTATGATACGCTAGTGGAGCTGACAGTGCACATGAATGAGACAGGCCACTATCGTGATGATAACCATGAGACAGATGGGGAGGGTGCTAAACGATGGTCAAAACCCAGAAAGCGTTCCTTGCTAGAGATGGAGGGGAAGGAGGATGCACAGAAAGTTCTGAAGTGCATGTACTGTGGGCACTCCTTTGAATCCCTCCAGGACCTAAGTGTCCACATGATCAAGACGAAACACTACCAGAAAGTGCCTCTGAAAGAGCCCGTTACACCAGTGGCAGCTAAGATTATCTCCTCAGCTCGAAAAAGAGCCCCTATTGACCTAGATATCCCCAGTTCACCTGACTCTAACGGAGGCACCACACCTAAGCCCACCTCCCTCAGTGACTCTAATGACATACTCCAGAAGGCCACCAACCCTTACATCACACCCAACAACCGCTATGGACACCAGAACGGTGCCAGCTATGCCTGGCAGTTTGAATCCAGGAAGTCACAGATTCTCAAATGCATGGAGTGTGGCAGCTCTCATGATACACTGCAAGAGCTGACCGCTCACATGATGGTGACTGGACACTTTATTAAAGTCACCAACTCGGCTATTAAGAAAGGCAAACCCATTATAGAGTCGCCCACCCCAGCTCCCACCATTAATTCAACAAGTGAGGAAAAGGTTCAGTCAGTTCCTCTGGCTGCCACAACCTTCTCTCCTCCACCTGCCCCAGTGCCTCCTCCAGCCAGCATCTCCCCCACTGCCATGGTTGTGGAGATAAAAAAGGAGGAGAAGGAGGAGGAATGCACTAAGGAGTCCATCATCAACAATGGCAACAATGTCAACAAAGAGAAGAAGGCTGGAGGTGAGGAAGAGGCTGAGGAGAAATTTGATATTTCTTCAAAATACACTTATCTGACTGAGGATGATCTGGATGAGAGTCCTAAAGGGGGTCTAGACATCCTTAAGTCCTTGGAGAACACAGTGACCTCAGCCATCAACAAAGCCCAGAATGGAGCTCCAAGCTGGGGTGGATATCCCAGTATCCATGCTGCCTACCAGCTCCCGAACATAATGAAGCTCTCTCTAGGAAACTCCGGGAAGAGCTCTCCCCTTAAATACATGTTCCCTGGAGGGGAGATTCTCTCTCCCACTGGCAAGAGTCAGCCTTTGATCTCCCCTCCAAGCCGCCAGAACTCTCCTCTCCCCAAGAACAACTTCCATGCTATGGAAGAACTGGTCAAAAAGGTGACAGAGAAAGTGGCGAAGGTAGAGGAAAAAATGAGGGAGCCGATTGGTGTTGTGAGGGCATCTCCTCTGAGACGTACCACACCCTCACCCTGCAACAGTGAAGCAGGGGACTCAGCCAGAGGTGAGTCCCCCAAAGAAAGTAGAGCAGGAGGCTGTAAAACTCCTGAGAATGCTGGTGGAGTGGAAAAAGTAGTAGGAGATGGAAGTGGACCAAATCACAGAGATTCAAATGGAGATATTACCATAAAGGAGTCTGTGGAGAATGGAGTAGAGTCCACTGCTGTGGCATCCCCCCTGCCTGCGTCCCTGTGTGGCAGTACAGCCATCATCACAGACCATCCACCTCCAGAGCAGCCATTCGTCAATCCTCTCAGTGCACTGCAGTCTGTAATGAACGCCCACCTGGGAAAAGCCGCTAAGCCTGCCCTGCCCTCCCTTGACCCCATGAGTATGCTGTTTAAGATGAGCAACAGCCTGGCAGAGAAAGCAGCAGTGGCTGCCTCCACCCCACCAGCACAGACCAAAAAGCCCAGCAACGACCACTTAGATCGCTACTTCTACCAGCAACATCTAAACAATGATCAACCCATAGATCTCACCAAAGGCAAGAATGCTGACAAAAACAGCAGTAGTACTTCTTTGGGTTCAACGGCTCTCTCTTCCACCACCTCCACCCCATCCTCAATTTCCCCCTCCTCCACTGTCACTATGACCAAAGCCTCAGCTGCTGTAGCTTCTTTCATGTCCACTTCCCCTCTGAGAGAGAATGCCCTCTCAGACATCTCTGACATGCTGAGGAACCTGACAGAGAGCCAAGCAGTCTCCAAGTCCTCCACACCTACCAGCCTGTCTGAGCGCTCCGACATTGAAGGTGCCACACAGGAGGAGACAGAAGACATTTCACCAGCCCAGAAACGTAAAGGCCGCCAATCCAACTGGAACCCTCAACACCTCCTCATCCTACAAGCCCAGTTTGCTTCCAGTCTGAGACAAACAAGTGATGGCAAGTACATGATGTCGGACCTGAGCCCACAGGAGAGAATGCACATCTCCCGTTTCACAGGCCTCTCGATGACTACAATATCCCATTGGTTGGCTAATGTCAAATACCAGCTGAGACGAACTGGTGGCACCAAGTTCTTGAAGAACTTGGATTCAGGTCACCCAGTGTTCTTCTGCAGTGACTGCGCCTCGCAGATCCGCTCGCCATCAACCTACGTTAGCCACTTGGAATCCCACTTGGGCTTTCGCCTGCGAGACCTGGCCAAGCTTTCTGGAGAGCAACTGCTCAGTCAGATAACGCACCAACACCATCAGCAACGCCACACCAAAGGACTGTCTGAAAAACTGCTCTCTAACCTTCACCCATCCAGCCACCCACTACCCTCCTCTCTTCCCACATCCTTATCCTCTTCTTTACCTATCTCCCTGCCCTCGTCTTTAACCACCCCTCTGCCCTCGACTGAATCCCCATCACCCTCCCCCGAAGACGACGACAACAGTGGGTCTGTGTACCAGTGCAAGCTCTGCAACCGGACTTTTGCAAGCAAGCACGCGGTTAAGCTTCACCTGAGCAAGACTCATGGGAAGTCCCCCGAGGACCATCTCATGTATGTGTGTGAGCTGGAGAAACAGTAGCACTGGCTGGGGACAATGCTACACTCTTTCATAATGTCTCACTCTTTCTTGTTCTGTCTCTCTTAAGCCTTTCATGGACATTTCTTTCAAAGAGAAGAAAGGACCATTTACATGATGGAACTGCACAAAGATGCCATACAACTACTGCTTTGAGTTTTGGCACATGGTTTTACATTTTGTGTTGTAGCAGTTGATTTTTTCTTTTGTTTCTGTGTGAGGTAGACTCACTCTGGCCCGAGACACTTGATTTTAGTGCTTTCCTTTGACAGGAATAGAGTGACTTTCTCAAAACGTGCAGATGGGGGCTGTTGACATTGAGAAGATACAGTATATGAAGGTTTAAAAAAAGAGATTCTAAAATGAAGTGGTGATGTATTTTGAAACTTGTGTAAATGGAATTAAGTTCCTTTATATTTTGGCATCACTGGGGTGTTATAAGCTGCATGCATAAACGAAACAATTTAGTTGAACATTTTATAACTAAATCTGGTGCACTTTCCATGATTTTTTTTTTTCGCTCGCTCTGTCTTTTTTTTCTATAACATTTTTTGTACTGGAGTCAGCATTTAAAATTTAACCCTCTGAGTACGTCAAAGCACTTCTACACCTAAGATCCAAACACTATTGACATGAGATTTGATATTGGGAATTACTGAAGCTATTGTGTGAATTAGATGGACAACATGTGCATTGTGTCTGCAATGTCTGTTTCCCAGACATGTGTTGAGTCTAATCCTTGACATGAAAGCATTTTTAAAAAGGAGATTCTCTATTCAGTGCAAGGTTTTCATCTTGGGCTTAATCTATGTGATAAAAAAAAAGGAAAAAAAAACTTAAGTCTTTTACTTTGGTCGATCAGGGACCTTTATTAATTCAGGTCTGTGTAAAATATGTATATAAAACATATTAACTAATTCCTGTCTAAATTATGCATCATTTCTATATTTTTAATTTAAAAGAATTATGACTGCTGGTGCACAGTATATGAAGACATTAATAAAATTGTTTTGCACAATAGTTTTATAAATGTTATTTAATCAAATGATACAAAAAAGGGAGGTAGCAAAAGGATGACAACAGGTGAATCTTTTTATTCCCAACTCGTGCTCAAAGGGTTAAAGACTCTTTTTACCAGACACTACTCAACATGTGCCGCTGTATGAACACTAAAAAGATATTAAAGGTTGTAAAAAAAAAAAAGATGTTACTTTATGAAGAAATTTCACATGTAATCTGTTATTTATAAGCACTCTTGGTTGTTTCATATCGTTGAATGCCTTTTCGATTGGTCCTATTTTTTTGTTCTGTCTAATTACTCTGCCATGATTCCACACTGCAGCTTTATCTTTTTGGGATATGAAAGGTAACCATGGTTACACTAACCTCTTGAGTGACAAGTTCTGCTACATTTTTGGCAGTTAATTTGCTGAAGTAACTGACAGCTGCCAGTGTAGAGAAATAAAAAAAATCCTTATGTGTAAAATATCGGCATGTAAACAGCACAGATACTGTTATGCATTCTGTGCCGTTAGTGTTTTCATTTCGTTCTTTCATTTTATGTTGTTGTTGTTCTTGACAATGAACCCCCATTATATGACTTCATATAACCTTGTTTTCTACTGCAGCATTAAAAAAAGGAACCTGTTTTTTGCAATAATGTGTGTGTGCATCGTGTGTGTCATGGCTATCAATTATGTGTGTGCTGTGCAGTCCCTAATGAGCACATTAGACTGGGAGTGTGTCAACGTCTGTCTGACGAGCTGCAGACTAGTTTACAGTGAGTGGCAGCAACGGGGCCGTGGCGGAGACAAACAAACACACACACACACACACACACACACACACACACACACACAGACATGCAAACAGACACCATCACTGTTGGGCTTTCCCATTAGCCTCTTCTTTTGTCCTAGTGGCTTGGACATACTGCATGTATAAGAATGAGCCTGCAGCATCAGGCCTCAAAAAACCATAAGCAATGACATTTCAAAAAGTTATTTTATCATTATCATTATAAGGGGGTGTTAGTTGTCTCTCAGAAAGCATACAAGCTGTCATTTAGAGGGTAAATAAATAACCACTAATACTTGCTAGCATGAATTTAAGAATCTTACAGCTTAATTAGTGCAGAAGTCATGCAAAGAAATTTTAAATGCAGACATTTCAAATCTGAAATTCAACATAGCTGCCAAGTGGCCATGCTTGGCCTTGCTAATGAAAACTGTGATCAACATTTCCAGTTTTACATGCATACATACTTATACAGGTTCCTTTCAGATAGTGTCACACAGTAATATAACAATCCATCTCATCCCTTCACTATCAATAATCAAAGAAGCAGAAAGTAACCCAGCTCATACTCACCTCTTCTCTCTTTCCACGTTGGATATGGAAGTATAAAGAAACACACACACACACACACACACACAAATTTTCCCTACCATATCTCCTGCTCTATAATTACCTCTGACGTCCATTTTGTGACTACTCTCCGCAAGGTAAGAAACTTGGCAGACATATTTGTTTAGGCTTCATGGGAGATGACAACAATGCTGACAAGATGAGCAGGTCCTTTCAAGTGTTTATTTATTCATATTTTTTCCCTGTCCGGAGCTGTGAGTAAATAGGAATTGTATCACTATCAATTTGATGATATGTGCTGCACAACAGTATGGTACAGATAAAGAAGATGGAACGAAGAGTTAAAGCTAACAAGAGGAAGAGATTTATGGGAGCTGCTTTCTGTCCGAACATCTACATGGGAACCAGTATATGTTCAGTACATATAAGGCACAGAGAATACAGAGGTAGGTATTGGCAGGAGAAATAAATGTTCAAGAACAAACAGATATCATCCACACACACACACATGCAGATCTGCTTATACAAAAATACAAGTTTGTTACATAAACATATACAGAGCCTAAATAAGATAGCAAAGTGAAAGAGTGCTGTTTGTTCCTGAACATCATCACTTTTTCTGCTGTGTTCTACCACTTAATATACCGGGCAAAAAACAAAACAAACAAAAAAAAAGTGGGCGCATACAACACCTGCACACAATTCAAACATACAACTCTGAATTTTACAGACCAGTATCCCAAATTCTCCTCTTTTCTTCACACATACACACACAGATGCACAAAAGGCACACATACACACACACACACAACTCTCAACAGCCAGGTAGAAGGACTTCATCTGCAGTGACAAGGTGCCACTGTGTGTGAAAATGTCAGCCTTCAACAGTGCAGCCTTAAGTCTGGCACCGTATTTAAGGCTCTCATTAGCCTCAAAGAAAATATGCGTGAAATTGAAGTGTAAAAAAGCCATTTTCTCTCTCCCTGCCTTCACATCCAGCGAGTGGAGGCAAGAACTTATTAAGGTTCAAAACTAACATGCAGGAGACAATGGGTACCACCACCGGTAATGTGCATACACACACACACAGACACACACACACAATCAAGGAAACATTTCACATTTATGCACTTACTATGTATAAAAATGTAATCTCAAATTGCACTAAACCCCATTAGCTAGAGTCAGTGAAGTAAGATAGTGAATGAATGCCTACATCTAGACTAGGAAAACACCAACATTTATACTTTTTATTTTTATTTTTTCTTTAAACACTCTGTTTTCATACAACTTCAGTTCAAATCTCAGTTTAACACAACATGTCAGTATGTGCACCATTTATCTAGATCATGATGAGTCACGCCAGTTCTTGCGAAAGGTGAAAAGGCGGTTAAAATTTGTAATCCTTGAAGTTTCAGTCCTGGTTGATTTGGCAATACCTGTGGTTACTGGTGGTAATGGTAAGTGCAGTATACAGGTCCCAGAATTCCATTCAAAATGACATGTATGTCAACCAATGGGCGCAGCAAACAAGCCTTGAGTGGCCACTTTTTAAAAAATGTCATAGTAGAAGAACTTGTGTATCCACTTATGGCACACCTGACTGTGGGCTGAGAGGATTTATTGCATCACATTGTTTCAAAAAAGAAGATAGTCAACAATGTTGTCCAACATGGTAATACTGAACTCATCGAATGCTGTCTTCAGCATTATGTGAAATATGTGTATGTACTAGCTTTTGTCCTTCACATTACATCCAGATCCTATGAATCCTTTGTGGGTTGGAATGCAACTGGAATCCTGCACAGGAAATAATATTAAAATAACACAAGAACATCTTGAACCTGCTATAAACAATATCTTTATATTGACAAAGGATTAAATGATTAGATGAATGTGAAAGTGGTCACTCAAAGACGCAGACAAACAGAATTGTCACACAACTCCACAGTTCGCCTCAGCTAGTCATAGCTTCATAGCATCATTCAGCTAATTTTTTCGGTTTCCCAGCACACAATTTGACTTTTTTTGTTTTGGTCCACTTACATTTCAGTAGAAAGGCTCTGATAAACCAAGTGCACACCTGCCCAGCACAAAACAGCATACAGACAAAGTTAAGGACTAGTTAAGGACTAGCTGGTGTACATTGTGAAGCATTTAACTTGGTAGAGAGCAAAACAGACCAAAAAGGAGAGTGCATACATATAACATAAATTCATTAGGTGGCCAGAAACACAGTTCTTAATTGCAGTGCTAATGTTGCCCTGTATCGGTCTGTATCTGAATTTGTGAATATGCAACAAGTTTGCCATATCAACTTAAAAAGTGACAATATGTCAGTGTTTGCTTCCACTGCCCCCAAGTGGCCAAAATCTCAGTTAATGCGGGTTCCCCATTAAAATTTTAAACTCACTGTAGATGGGTGCAAATCATTCACTATTACACAGTTATATCTAGTGCTGAAACAATTCTAGTCAACACCAACAACAAAAAAATTCATTGATTCATCAATATTTTTTTTTTTTAATTTTCTTTTATAATTGATTAATCTTCCAAGTTATTGATCAAGCAAAAATACCAAACACTGTCTGATTTCAGCACCTTTAATGTGAGGTGTTGCTGCCGTCTATTTTCTGATATTACTGCAATGTTATTATGGTAATGGCATATTATAAGTTGTTTTTGTTTTTTGATTAATTAATGAATAATGAAATTAAGATGTATTGCACACTCTTAACAGTCTGAAAAATGCATATCAATTCAAATTATTTCCCTATTCTGTGCAATGTCTTGAATGGGAAGTATACCTTCTCTGGGTTGTAAAAGGACTGCACTGCCTGAAGCCAGCTATGCCAGCGGACATTAACATCTTAATAGTGGTTCTGGAGATGCTGCTATGTGCCACACCCTCATTGTAGCCCACACAATGCAACCGTCAGAATCCCCCAGGAACATTGAGAGATCCTCCACAACAGTAAGCCGCTCACATGCATTTGAGGAAGGTGTGCTGCAGATCCAGATAGCTTTATCTAAAGCAGGGAGGGGGTGGTGGGAGGGTGGGAATACAAGCTCCGTGGATCTACTCCTCACAATGGAATCACACGGCATAACACAAATAAAGCCAGGGTACAAGCAAGCACATTCCTTACACAAAGACACACAGGGAGAGTGCCCTGTCCATCTCGCTTTCTCTTGATTTCTTTTTCTGTTTCCATTTCCTCTTTCTCCGGCTCATTCTTTCACTTGCACACACAGACACGTTGCTACCTAAGGCCTTTCGGATTTAAATATAATGTAGTTCTACCAACCAATATATTCAGGGGAGGCCTCATATCCGTCTGGTTGAGATATATCTTATTGATTGTTACACCCTCATGGTGTGTTCAGACCAAATGTGAAGCAAATTTTTCACGTGGCATGATTACATACAAAGTCAATGCAAAGACATGAATAAACGCAAATTTCACTGGGCGACATAGTTGACGCAAATACGCATCCATGCAAGTTGAGCATCAGCTTGAGCGAAAAAGGAAGGAGAGACATTATTTTAAAAGAGTTCACCTTGTGTTGTACGAATGCTTTGGATTCGTAACAAGGATGAGAAGTTAATGGCTGAACATAATCGAGGAGCTACCGTGATGGTCAAGAGGAACCACAACTAACCTCACAAGTCATTGTTGTGGTCACTACCATAATGCTTTGCCATGATACTTGTACAGTGAAAACACTGTAACATTGTGACAGCCTCACTTACTTTATCAAGCCTTTATTCTGTATGTCAGTAAACAAAATGCAAAACTTCAACCAGCCTATTCACTCAGTGGATATTGATTGACTGGGGTTTCAACTCAGAAAGGGCCTCCTAACAAATATCTGCCTAGAGCCTCTAAAAGGGTACACTGCTTTGCTTTGGCATTGTCAGATTCAACCAGTCTACTCGCTGACCTGAAACGTTTCAGATTGATTTTCAGACACTTTTTCCAGCATGTTTTTGCCTTGTTACTTAAAGGCATTATTCCCTTAAAATTCACATGTTCTACTGTAGATGTAGCTGTGGACTCTAACGACCTCTTGTCATTCTCTCCTCAGTCAAACATATTGAAACAAATTCTCAGGCTGCATCACTGAGACTTTTCTGTGGATACAGTAACAGCACACACTAATACCTAGATATGGGCCATGTTGCTGTATTTAATCGCATCCAAAATTCTGTAAATACAAGCTGTCAATTGGGAAAAACATTTCATGTCAGCCACCTAGTGAGAATTACAATTACAGCATACTGAAGTACTTTGTGGTCACTGACTTCTCCCACTTGGTTTCCTGAATTGCCGAACTCTGTCAATACAGATTGTAAGCAATATATCCACTCTACTACTCTTGTTGGCAGTTCAAGGTAAGACCATTTAAAGCTTAAGTTCTACTCAACTGTTCGCTTACAGTTGATTCAAAAGTAACGCAACAACCTGGCATTCACCATCTTGGGTGTGGGCAATCTCGTCTTAGCTGCAGAAACAAAATAACCTTTCCACTTCTTCGTAGGAAATGAACACAGCATAAGCATTTGCACTACAGTAACAAACCAAATTGAACCTATTCGGATGTGAAACATCAAAGAAACGTTCTATGAGACCAAAAGATTGCTCTCTGATTCTCTGTCTCCAAGTCTCTCAGTCGTTAATTCACCAGAGCAACTCTTCTTGGTAACATTATCAGGGCCTTGATTCACTAATGTCTTGCTTTGGAAGAGAGTTATTCATTTGTACAACTACTGATGTCTCAGATCATAGGAATGGCATATGTAAATTCTGTCTGAGCAGGTTCTTGGGCTAGATTCCTTAAGAAGACTATGGGAAGTGTGCCAAGAGACTGGGAAGTTGCACATCAAAGTCAGACATCAGAAGCAGCTGGAAGGTAGAATCATGACATTTACTTGCTTTTCTAATAAAATATTTAAAGAATCCTTACATGGGTTAACTTTAAGGTTTAATACCTTATCTCTGCTGAGAAACTCCTTTTTTTGTACATATAGGAGGAAGAACAAACACACTTTTATGGTTAAATAAGCAGAGATTACCTTATTATACATATACTTTATCCACACACATATAAAGAATATGCCCTACAAAACAATCATATAAAATTGATTATATTTTAATATAATTATATATATATATATATATATATATATTGTATATTTTGTTTTAAAAATGTCCAAAGATGGAATATTTCAACCAGATAATAGTCTTTGCAGATTCTGGAAATTCTCTCAGAGCAGTGATAGGTGCTGCCAAACAACCCTCTGGGTTTTTCAAAGATCACCAGGTATTTCTTTTTTGTAAAATCAGTTGCATTGCTCTGTGACTCAAGTGTACTGTTAATCTATGAGAGACACAAACTGGGGTCAAATGTCACCAGGCTTCCAACAACAGAGCAGAGAGAAATATGTAAACCAGTTTTCATATTCTGTTTACATCATTACAACTAAAGTGTAAAGCTTTTGTTTACAGCTTTTTGTCATTTTTCGGGTAAATGCACATGTATATGAATTGCTCCTAATATATTAGGCACTAAAGTTGTGAAGTCTTCGGCACTAAGTGTTAAATGTTTGTGTATTTGCTCTCTGCTTCCCTGAGTGGCCAATATTTCTTCTTGTGTTTTCTATTAATGAATTTTAAGTGTATGTATGTGGTGCTATCACTTCCCATGCTAGCTATCATGTTTCAAAGTATGTTGTGACATGAATTTCAATGTACACCTCCCAGCTCTACTGAAGAGTCAGTCAGTCATTGTGTATGTTTGTTACCTACACTGTTGTAGATCTTCTCTGGCCCCACACATTTCCAAAGTATCTTCAAATAACGCATGTGATGAATGTGCAATTTCCCTAATTTACGGCTGGCTGCCATACTCAGGGCTGTGGGCTGGATGGAAATCTTAAATGGGGCTTGAACAGCACTCCTCACAACAAGAAATCAATATGCCATGCAGCCTAGAGAGGCGACCCACTATCTACTGTGGCCGAGGCAACGCTCGCAGGGTAATTTCCTCTAAACGCTACAAACACAGCTCAGCCACTTCACCGACACAAATAGAATCCCAGTCACACGCTCTGACACACATACACTGAAGAAGACGCATGCCGTGTGTGTGCCTGTCTGTGTGTATGGGTGAGACACAGCAACTCACAGTATGTGTGTGTGTTTTCAGGTGTTGTGTGTAGTGCATATATTATGCCTGTGAATGACAGTTTTTATGATTATGTTTTTTTCAGGTAATCTATGTAGTTTGACTGTATTTGCTCACTGACATTGTAGAACATGTACAATATGCTTGTATAAGTGTATAGGTTTTTGTGCAAGCTTGTGTGGTTATGTATGTGTGTTAATGTATGTTTGTGTGTGTGTGTGTGTGTGTGTGTGTGCCTCGGTGTCTACTAGCAACTACTCAATACTCTCAATACTCAATCACATAACATACTTATCACAGAGTATGTACACTGCAGAAACTCATGATCTAACCAAGACTTGCAATCTTATATCTAGCCATAAAGTCTTATTGATCTTGTTTTGAAAATGATATACTATGCAAGAGCAGATTGTGTAAGATTGTTAAGATTGTTTTAAGAATATTTATCTTTTTTCTTACTTAGTAAACCTTAAAGTTAGTTATTGTGCTCATCATGCACATAAAGCTAAATTACTGTCAGAGACACTGTTTGAAGCCACATTGTGTCTTTTTAAGGCTGTTTTTAGCTGTAAGAACTTGTTTCAAGACTGCCCAGTAACAACTGCTTAATAATCATACTTATTACATTACATTACATTATTGTAATTATTCCAAATACTGGTGTTGTTTCAACATCAAGACATTTATTTACAAAGCAGTAACAAATCATCAGCAGTATCAACTCACCACACCTTGCAAACCTTATCCAGTATGGTTATTAAAGGGCATCTATTATGCTTTTCCTTATTTTCAGTCATATATATAATGTTACAATATTAGATGTCCGTTTTAAATGTGGCCAAAGTGTCAAATAATGAGGTAAACATATGTAGAAGTAATCTCTGTGAGCAAAAAGCATTCGCTTCAGACTGTTCTGAATGTTTGGTTTCCAAACATTTTTTCTACTTTCAGCTTGAGCTGACATCGGTTCATGATGGATTTCTTTATATGGTCATCTGCTCCACGCATGGTGCGCGAGTTCACTGTGCTGCTTCGCTAACATTATGACATTTTTCCATTGTCTTGAGGGTACTCACGCTGAGCCATAACTCCAATCCATAGCAGTGCAAAGTAAAATAAGTAATTTACCTGTTGGAGGTGTGCTGGTCGTCTGCAGCTCTTCATCAAACATCATCATCACTGTGGCTGTTTCTGCTTGTACTATTCCTCCTTGCATTATTTCTAACTGATCCACTGAACAAAGAGCTTCAAATACCGCCATATCTTGTTGTTTCTACTGGTTTTTAGTGCAGCTAACAAAGCTCTGCTAATTTAGTGAAGGACATGCTTAATTTCCTGTAAATTCTCCCATTATTTAGTTATTAAAAGCTTTTAATATGAAGCAGTAAAGCAGGAAATATTGGGTTTTCATCAACAGTAACTTCACACGACTCTGATACAGCTGCCCCTTGGCAGGCTTCTGGGAAGCTGGCCAGTCAGAACAGAGGGGCTCATCGGGGGGGTGGGGGTTGTTAAAGAGACAGGAGTTAAGATTGCCTGTTAGAGACAGAGGCTGAACTGAGAGGCTGCAAAAATGGCCAATATAAGAAAAAGAAGAAGTTTTTTGAACTGTGAATCATGCAAAGCTACTCTAGTGGGGTCCCAAAATAAAAATATAGAGCTGGAAATGAGCATAATAAGTCCCCTTTAATTTCCATTTTTAAGTGCAATGACATCATCAAGGTTATATTTTGTCAAAACATACACACTGTTTTTGAAATTGATTGGGTAATATGATATATGATCAACTACCTTTTCAGCATCTATCAACTCTGTTGCCTGGGCAAGATTAGGTAGAGCGACTTCATATGCCAAAATATCTCTATTGAAACCCAGAGTCTCATAAAGCTTATATTCAAAACAATACAGTGAACAGTCTACCACATAAATGTTTTTTGTAAGCCCAAAGACAGGTACTGTCTCATTTGCATTGGTGATTATCAGAGACCTTTCACTGATGTACTTGTTACTATTGAGAATAAGCCACTTTACTGTGAATGCATGTTGTATTCCAGCAATCCCCCAAAAATCTCTAATCTTTGCTGTAATATACTCCATATTTGTCATTTCTCAGACAGGACCCAATTCTTTCTTGTGTACAAAAATGGGATGTCCAGTGTCAATTTCATTTTAACAACATTCATAAAGCTGATTATGGTTCATAAGTGACTTACAGACATTTTAGAAGTTCAATTTAGATGACAACTGTTAGAAAAAGGAGTGCTTTGACTCAGATCTCACGCACATAAGCCTTATCAAAGGGCCCAGAGAAAGAATTTGAGCAGGGAGATGCAGCGTGTAATGTTGCTCAGGAATAACATTATTCTCAGCAAAAAGTTGCTTAAACAGTTTCAGATGCTGTTCAATCAATTTTTTCAGTCTAACTACACTTTGCACGGATAAAACAGTTTGTCACATATGTCTATTGGTGAAAAGGTGGTTTCATATATCAATATATTTTGCACTTTTACTGGTCAGATTATTTTTTACAGTCATTACCCAGCCATAGAAGACTGTTTTCTGTCAAATTTGGTTTAATGATACACTTGCTGGCTAAGACCCATAGTATCATTCAGACTGACATGTCCAATACCCATTACTGATTTATCTTGTCTATTTTAGTGGACAAGTATGGTCTGACAACACAAGTCAGACATTTCTTGTACATCTTAACAGCAGGAGATGTACAAGAAACCAAAACCTAACCAAGATGCTGTCTCCCAAATCCTTGACCTTGAGTTTCAAGCTAGAAGAGCCTTCATCATCATTAATGCCCTGAGAGAAAAGGGCAGACCAACAAATATCCGGGGTACATATACGTTTACATATATGTTTCAAAGATCTTCATAATGTAATGGGAACTCAAAAACACTACATGAGATGTTTGTAATTTTCATTTTACTATACACTAAAGGTTTTTGAAGAATTAAATTAATGTCCATTGAAACTGGGTGACCAGCCAACAAGAGAGAATTCTATCACAATTATTCATTTCACAATAGGTGCCACCTTATGATTGACACTCTAGCCACTCCACATGATCAATGAAAATTATAAATTCTTACAGCAATGCAAACTTAAAGCAGCAATAATTCATTTATTATGGCATATTATCTCTCATTAAGGTTGTGTGTGTTGGTGAATGTATTTGCAACCAGTTGCCTATTTACACATCACACAGACACAGAGGAACATCAGCATTCACCTCCAATATTGTAGCTCTGTTTTGCTCTCCACTAAATCCAGAGAAAAATATCTGGCTATTTAGTAGCTAAATACTCCACTATGCTCACCATGTAGTGACTAACTTTGTCTGTCCTTTGATTTTGGAAAGTAGTGTCCATTGTGTTTATCAGAGCTTTTCTATTGAAACAGCTACCAACTGTGGCTAAAAACAAGGTTGATTAGAGCAGTGAGAGTGAACCAAAACAGTAAAACAATTAGCTTAAAGATTCTAAAATGCTAAAAGAGCTGAAAGAAACTATAGACACCAGTGATAATTGAGTTTATCATTATGAATGACTTTCACATTAAATGTAGTGATATGATCCACTGTTAACATAAAAATATTGACTGATACAGCATTAAATGTTAAATGGCCAACAGAAGTACAATGAATGACAAAGAGGTGTACTGAATCAAATAAAGCGTGTTTTAATCAAATCATCCATGTTTTTATTAAAACAAGGTTAAATTTGAGAGCACATTTATCACTTCAGTCAATCACTCAAATTTATTCCGCTTTTTATGATTTACGCCCACACGACACTTTTTTTAGAAATATAGATAGGTAGATATGCACAGTAAAATACTAAGACTAATAATTGTTGTCTTAGCATGTTCAGTGAGTTGCCACATGTGAAAATGTGAAATAAGTCTCATCTGGCTCCTAAAGATGCTCTAAATCTCTCTTTTTGGAAAAGTTGAATATTGTGACCACACTTTTTATTCTCACATATGTCAAACCTGGTCTTAAAATAAGAACTAAAAAGATGTATCATCTAAAAGTTCACAATAATTTCTTTCATGAATTTATGAGATGTAGAGATTGAATTTATGAGATGTAGAGATAATAGACATTTGAAAATACTATTAAAGACGTAAGTTTCTTCAACTTGAAACATTTAACATGCACCACATGCTAAAAATATGTCTCAAAGTATGTAGCCACTGAGATCTGCAAAAGATTACTCAACCAAAAGGTTTACGTGATTCAGACTTATGTAGCTCTTCATCTACAGATATGGTGTAATCAGAAATAGAGCTCTCCTGAGAGAGGGAGAGTTGCAGGTAAGTGAGTTCAGACCATATCCATTACCAAATATAATCCATTCTCCTCTGTGGAGATGCAATCTGTCCCTGGTCCTACAGGAACAATGCAGAGGATGTGCTAGTGCTGTTGTTCTTGGCTTGGTTTGCTATGGTACCCATCAGATAAGCCGGGATGCTCCCTGCAGGTTCACATATACTACAATAACTGTTTGTGTGTGTGTAATCACTTTGTTAGACTGAACTTTTTGCCTTTACATTAATACAGTTCTGTAGTTCTTTGGCAAAGTAGTTTACTTAAAATGTTATGTATTAAATTTCCTACATATCTTACGTGAATGGAATCACATCTGTGTGTTTGCGTCATCTCACAATACTTTTGTATTCCCTTGGTCCATAGGAACATTCAGTATGTTGGGCAAGTCCTTGAGAGTTATAATACACTGCCAGTTCAGGATAACACTCTGCAGATACTACAGAAAGGAGAGATAATGTGAAACTTTGCATTATGCATTTTTTTGCTCATTATTTCCTTTGAAAGGCCAAGTTCTGACCATATACAGCCACTGGCTGTGATCAGAGCAGGAGCTGCTCTGCCTGGTTTGGGTTAATCTATGGTTGAAGTTGTGGCTGGGGTTGTGACTGTGGACATGGTTATTGCTAGGGCTATAGCTGCAGTTGTGGTTGTTTCTATGATGCTATGGATATGGCTATGGCAGCTCTACTGTGGCTACTCTTTACTGTTTCCATTAGCATTAGCTGAAAAAGCATAATAGGGCCAGTCACTCAGGATTTGAACTTAAGCTTCTATCAGATATGACAGATGTGTTATCATGCACCACATGAGTTCAGGAATAGCTTCATCACAACAGTCAGCCCTGTCACTTCACTACACACACAAACCCATGCTTGTAGTGTTACACCCATTAAAAAACGAATGTGTCATCATAACAACCAAAGCACAGCCATGACTACAGCCACAGCAAGAGCCAAAGCTACAGCCATGCCATGACTATAATCAGAATCACAGCTGCAGCAGCAGGCAGTTATAACACAGTGTAGAAAACTACTTTAACTGGCCACCACAGCTGAGGGTGTACCTACTCTCACTGTGGTCACAGCCAGCAGCTTTAACGGATAAATAGTGCATAATAATATATTATAAAATCAGTGGATCAGAGGGAACACAAAACCTATTACGAGGGAATAGTATAGTACAGTTGGAGTAAAGTATTGCAAGGGAACGGAAAAATAGTTAAGAAAAAAATCTTTTCTATACTTTCTTATAGTATGCAATCATTTCATTTTTGTACCTTTGTGAAGATGAAAGGTCACATACATATGAAGCTGACTGCTGACTTGCTGAGCTTAAAAGGAACAGTTCATTCCACCATCTTCCAAGGCCTGAGATATGTTTATAGGATGAATGGCAGTTTTGTTATACTTGTTATATTTGGTTATATAAAAACATGTCAGTTATGTCACCCAAATGTTTTTAAAGAGTAACAGAACACCATCTGTAGATCTTGTTTTTTCTTACCTCCAGTGGTTTAACTTCTTACCTTGCTCAGAAGATGTAGAGGTCTACTCCATGGTATGTCAGTACACAATGACATCACTGTTTGGTGTGGTTACACGTCCAAAAAAACCACACTTCTGACAGTGATGCAAGGAGAAACAGACTAGACAATTTCCACCAGAGAGGGCAGTGAAGCTTTTCAGACTGGTTTTATTCTTTAAAGAGACATTTTAAAGCTTGGATGTAGGTTTACTGCTTGCTTCCTTCTTTGCTGCCAGTTACTGGGTGGAGCTCAGGTGGGACAAGTAAGTGGCAACCACCATGGATTAGGTTCAGTTGCCCCTAAGGACAAAACACCTACAAAAGTGAAAAAAACAAACATTAGGGGAAATGTGCTGTGATGAAGCTTAGCCAGAGTGTCAAGAAAGGTGATAGGAGCCAGACTCAAGAGACTTGTTCAATGACTGAAAAGGTGATTTATTCCAACCAGTGCAACCAGGAAGTGGTTGGGTGACTCCCAAGCCCCCAGGAACAGCGCCAGGCTTTGAAGCTAATTTGGGAACCACTGAAAAAGATGCTGGCCCTCACAAAAAATGCTATATGGACACTCAGCCTAAAAAACCGACATGCAGGTTTCACTTGGAAATAGCTAACATTTTTAGTTAGTTAAAAGTCAGTGGATCAGCTAATTTGAAAATCTAAAGGCTTCATACTAACCTATTGCTATCTATCAGTTGTGCTTAGCCCATGCGTAGTGTTGCCCAAGAGGTAGAGCAGGCAGAGGTAGGCAAGAAATCAGTTAAAATGCAACATTTGTTGCCATGTTTACATTACATCACCACAGAAGCACATTTACTGTATATTGTATATCCAATTTACCAGTGTCAGTATGGTGTTATTTGTTAGACCAAACTTTAATACTAATACAACTGTTAAGTTAGTATGTGCTCTTCCTCTGCTCTGAACTTGGCTTAACTGCATTTATAGCAGTAGTAGAAGGTCAGTAGCACAGTACCTTCTTTGTTACCATACACCCTTTCACTGGACTTCTGCTTTGATATTGCACAAGCAGAACGAGATGTTCAATTTTTATTTATTTTGTTCCACCCAGTGAGTTTGACATCATATGTTCTACCAATGCAGCTCTGCCTCTGAGAACTGTTTGAAATGGAACTCTATGCGGCATTGTGAAGACGCCATTCAGCCTCTGATGACGAAGTATCTTCTGAGGTCAGAGGTGAGACAAGCTGACCTTTGTGATAAGAGAAAGTGCTCATTGTCATTATAAGCGCCCCTCAATAACATCCTTTCAGTTTTCAAATCTGCCCCCAGTGTTATACGTATGTGCTCATGTGTGAATTATGTGTCAATGCATATGTGAATGTGTGTGTGTGTATATAGCTGTTCTTAAGGACCTCAACCTCCCCAAGCAGAGCCTTCGGCACTGATAGTAAAGCTGTATTATGAGGTCAGATGTGTGACCCCATTCAAAAGGATAAGCTGCGTCTTCCTTTAATAGACTCAACAGAGCCCTGCTTTGTGCTAAGAGTGGGCTTCTGCTTTATCAGCAAATTAGTGAAAATTAGATTTTGCTCTAATTTGGAAATTTGTCATTTAAGGAAATTCATCAGTTAAGATTGATACAGAAGATGCATGTCCTAAATGCTATTATAGCAGATCATTTGATGGTGGGGAGAGCGGCTATTGATTGGCTTGTGATCACTCTATTAGTGGGTAGCCATGAGGTGAAAAAACATAAAAACACACAGGTTTGATCTTGTTTGGTGTGATCGGCAATTTATCTGAGGTTAAGCCATTAGCAGGAAGTGCTGCAGCTCGACTGTGGGAGGAGGCAGCACGTTAGGAATAATGGACTCTTTGGAATGTGCAGCTCCTGCAAACTTATTTTTAGGATCTGATTACCGTGGAGATGTGAATTTCTGCCTTACACATATTAAGTATATGAAGCTCTACAAATTTATGATCATATATCAATTCAATTGAGTGAGACATTGAGGACTTGACTTTAAAATTTTAGATGATGATGCTACAGCTAAGGGTAATCAGTCTTTAGACCAAAACTACATTTTCTTTTTCACTGCATTTGAGAAATTTCAGCCACCATTACTGTGATGAAATAATGTAGCAACCGAAAACAAAAACCTGAGACCATTACTGCTCTGGGGTTGTTACACCTTTCATTCTGCCAATACCATTTATTTACAACAAATGTTCTGCCATGCTGGTATTGACGAATGAAGGAGTTCAAGTATCTTGGTGTCTTAATGGGTAAGGGTAAAATGGATTGTGAGATCCACAGGTAGATTGGTGCAGTGCTGGCAGTAATGCAGGCATGGTATTAGACTGTGTTGCAAAGAGGGAGCTCTTGTTTTGCCACTCAATATACAGTACCAGTCAAGAGTTTGGACACAGTCTCTTATTCAAGTGAATGGGAAGATGTTTCACTGTATATTTTTTTACAGTGTTTTACTGTATATTCCAACAGCCATCTATGGTCATGAGCTTTCAGACAACCAAAATGAGTTACTTTTGCAGGCTGTCTGCCTGGTTCACCCTTCACCCTTAGACAGAGTTAAGAGCTCAGATATCTCAAAGTAGCTTGGAGTAGAACAGCTGTCTCTCTATATTGCAATGAGCCAGATGAGATGGTTTGGACATTTGAATACCCCCTTCTGGATGTTTTCCAGAGTCCTGGGCAGTCCCAGAACACACAAGATGGACTATATATATCCTATTTGGCCTGGGATAACCATGGGATCCCAAAGGAAGCAGTTAGAGAGAGGGGCGAGCTATTTTGCCTAGCCTACAACCACAATGTGGATATTAGCAGAAAATCAATGGATGGATGGATAGTTAGTATATGTAATTGTGATAATAAGATATTTTTCCAGGGAGCCTTACATTGAATGGAGCTCTATAGTGCTTTGTACATGGTATAGCATCACATACAGAATGCTATAATTACAATTTAAAATATACTCAGAATATACACAAAGACTACATTGTGCAAATGGTGGCCAATTCTGGCATCAAGGCAAAAAAAACCCCAAAAAACTTAAACAACTTCTAAACAAAACTATTTCAGTAACAACTACAAACAACAATATAGGTTTCATTTTGCCACTTTAACAATGCAGATTGTCACATCGCCAACTTCTTTGTGTCCAAGCATTTTTAGAGATTGCCTGGTAATGCTTTCATGAACAAATAAAACTCAAAATTGTTACTGCCAGTTCTAATTTCCAGCCACTTTCCAAACTCACCTCTCATGCGCTCCTCATAACCAGCTGAAGTCAGGAGAGGGAGGTTTAGGGCGCTCCCTATTCTGTTTGCCTGCTATCCTGGAGATCACACCCCTCTCACTGCTCCTCTTCAAGCTCATTATCGCGGTTAAATTATTTCCTCCCACAAGAACGTTAATTAACACACACGTCCAGACCACGTCTGGCCGCGCAAATTGATTACAACATCAGAGCCTGTGTGTGTGCGTGGCTGGCCTCTGCAGGAACAAAAGGCAAACTGGCCCTCAGTGGGGCCTGCAGGCCTCTAATGGCTGGAGAAACATATTACATATGCCACACAATGTATAGCATACTACCCGCACTGTGTGTGTGCGCATGTGAAAAAGAGTGCATGTCTTTTATGCACATGCTAATGAGAGAAGGGAGGTAATGCATGCATGTAGCTTAACAAAAGGACAGTGGTAATCAAGAGGTATCAGACACAAACACACAAGAAGACAAGTGCCTGCATGGTGGCACAAACACACACATACACAGACACACACTTCAAGCCGAGGACGTGAATTTTGTCATTACGACAGAGCAGGATGGGTAATTTCAGACTTGGCCTCAATCACCAGTGTTAAGCATAATTTCAGTCCTGAAGGGGTTAATTAGGGGCTGTGAAGAGAGGCCTGAATTAATTGGCTTGTGCCTGAAAAGACAGAGAAAATAATAGAGGGAGAGGGAGAAGGATTGTGGTGTTTTTATGCATCAGAATCAGTTGACAGTGTTGACTCGCCATGGCCATGACTACACGTATAATATTTATCAGAGGTATTTGATACAAAAAAAAAGACTTACAGATACAAGATAAGGCTGGTGGTATTCTATATACTGCATGATCTAATGATTAGCTATCTCAATTTCAAAAATATAAAACTGTATATTTTAGGTTTTTGTGTTCGAAATCGACAGTGACTCAGAATTTCATTGTCTAGATTGAAATGGTTTCCTATGCGGATGTCAATGCATATGTACATTTGAACTTGAACATATGCTATTAAAAATTATTGTCTGTGATATATATTATTCCTCTGTGTCATAGAGCTTCATTGATATTAGAATTAGAAATACCATTTCACTTGGTCACATATTCCATCATTACCATGAATGGGTAGGGATGAATGGTCTTGTTGAAATAGAGTTGACTGCCACAGAGAGGGTAGGGAAGATGCCAAGCAAGGGAGGACTCACACATTATTGGTTTTGGTCTTTTCATCTGATTCGTTGACAATAAGAAAACTACAGAGTAACACCAGCCTTATGCTTTAAGGTTTTCGGAAATGTAGCTCAGCGCACAGACAGAAAGACTATCAAGAATAAAGTGAGAGGTGCAAAAGGAATGAGGTGAAATGGACAAGTGGGTGCAACTGAGAGGAACAAGGAAGTTCTTTGCATCACAGGTGTTTTTTTTTATCTCCTCTTTTATTTAAGTGGAGGTGCGTTGATGGGCGCCACGCCTGAGCACCCATGAAACAGAGTTGGCAAAAAGCTGATGGGGAGAAAAAAAAAAAAGAGTCCTCCATCCCCTCACTCTGTCTCTCAGTCTCTCTCCCTTCCTCTCTGCAGTACTGAAAGGCTCATCAGGACTTGTCATCGCTCTAATGAATATCATTTAAATTGCTTTGTGTATGGGAGTGAGTTTGGATGTCGATTTAATTTGCGCATGTGTTTGAGCTCTTGTGCTTGGCGGGGCGGACGGACGGAGAGCGGCAGCCCTAATGAAACGCCGGCCTCGGTGACAGGCTGACGAGGCCCGACCCGATCAGACGGCTTTGAAAGGAAATTCTGACAGGGCGGCGGAGGTAGGGAACGCAACACACACACACACACACACACACACACACACACACACACACACACACACACGAATGTGCAGACAAAATGGGAAATACAAAGATGCAGAAGTACACAGACAGAAACACACACATGTACACACATGCACGGAAAGATTAAGACACAAGATACACACTTGTGCAAGAATATTAATGTGTACCCATTTGCATACGAATTCAGCTAAACACATGTACAGTATGGAGACAAATATCAGCACACATAAAATCTGTTTTCAGGAAATAAACCAACTCTAAGCCAGGTTTGTGTTATCACAGTATCCCAGTGTGTTGTGCTAGTGAGGTTAGCTGAGCACCTGTCCTAATTTGCAGATCCTATCCCCTTTTAGCACCGCCCTGCTAATGATGGCACCTCAGTGTCCCTGAGCTGGGGGAATATGTAAAATAACACCCTCTTCACTCTGCTCAAGATGAGCCGTACCAGCCTATAAGCATGGCCTTATCAAAATGAAATTACAATATATGCTGATACCGTATTTCAGCAACCACCACCCCCCACCCCAATGCACCAACTCCCCCCACTCCAAATCCTCGCGTGTGCACTCCCACCGCCGCACGCCTGGTGAAATATTACAACCTTTCCCAAAGCAAAAGATATAAATCCGCATTGAGGAATTGCAAAAACAGCACAAAGCATTCCCAGGCTGGCCTCTATCTAGTGAGGCGCTTATGATTTAGCATTGCAGGTGTATCAAGAGCGCTCTCTCTCTCTTTCTCTCTCTCTTTGCCTGTGGCACACAGGCGAACGTGGTCGCGCGCCACCCGCTCAGCCGCAGTGCCCTGTTTCATTACTATCACCCAGAGGTTTTTTAATTGAGTCAGATCCAATTATGAGCCAGCAATTAGCTATTAATGTAATCAATTACTCCTCCATGCTTGTCACATCAGAATGTGATGCAGATGTGGAATGTGTGTATGGTGCATTCAGCGCATTACCAGCTTTATCACAGTCATGGTGGGGAAAGGGAAAAGCAGTCAGCTAAAAAAAAAAAAAAAAAAAAAAAAATTAATAAATTAAAAGAAATGAGAAGATGGCACCACTAACCCATATGAAGAAGCACCTTGCATACGATCTGATCCCAGCTGCATGTTGTCTGTGTCTCTCTGTGGATTTCATCTTCTTCAGTAGAGAAACAAGTTAGACTGCTCAGCCTTTCATACAAAAAGTAGAGCTGGACCAATACTTTGGCATTGCAGCTGCTGATTTAAAGGGATAGTTTGACATTTTGGAAAATGTTTTTTTCTTTCTTTTTGAGAGTCTGATTATAAAATCAATGCTGCTCTCATGCTGATATGATAAATATGAAGCTACATCCGGCTTGTCGCTACTGTGACCAGTGGAGACTCCAGGAAGTCACCCCCCATAAAACCACAAGTTGTCATTTTATACCTCAGCTAACATGTTAATTAGTAACCTTAGGAGGTGCTGGTAGGTGTATTTTTTAAACTTTGGACACAGCAAAGCTAGCTGTTTCCCCCCGTTTGCAGTCTTTATGCTAAGCTAAGCTAACTAGCTCCTGGCTCCAGCTTCATATTTAGACATATAACAGATATGAGAGTGATATCAATCTTCTCATGTAACTCTTGGCCAGAAAGCAGTAACAGTAAGTGTATTTCCAACCATTCTGTTAAATTTAAGAAAGATATATTGGTATCAACATATATAAATCTGTTTACATGCACACAGGAAACCAGGTTACTTGGAGAAATCAGGTTTTGCAGGTAATCATACAACGTGTTTGCATCCACTGTGGTAACCTAGTTACTGTGAAATATCGATATACATGCTGCAGGTCAGTAATGAGATTTCTCTGCTACCCCCAACTTTACTTTAGAACCAAGGCTTACTTACTTTAATATTTTTTCCTTCCAGCACAAATGTGCCATTTTATAATAAGGTAACCTTTAGAGCTGGAAAGATTCATTATTCAGTTTGTTTTGATAATTGTCATTTTTAAAGCAAAAATGTCAAAAAGCCAAAATAGCTAATAATAAACTGAATGTTTTTGGGTTTTGAACTGCTATTTTGGACAAAATCTGAAACTCTAATGGAAACTTTTGACTGTTTTCTGACATTTTCAGACCAAATGATTAATCAGTTAAGCAAGACAATAATCCTCAATGAAAATAAATATTAGTTGCAGCCATAGTGCTGGATATAAATTGTTTATGAGTTATAGTTAATTGGCTTTATTAATGTTAAATAATTTACTAATCCTTGATACGTCAGTTAAAAGCCATTAATATGACTACATTTTGGTTTGCCAGATCCAGATTGTGGAAAAATCCTTCTGGCTTGTGTTCATGCTTTGTATTTGGTAATAACGCAGTTATAAATGTTGGTAATCCATGAAAAAGGGGTTTTTTCACATTCTGATAAGCCATCATGTCTTCGATTATAAATGTGTCATTTCTAAAGGGTTTTAATCCATCCACTCTGCTGTATATTAGATATAATTTGAAGGGATTTTTCACAATCGGGCAACCCCAAAATTCTTAATAATGGCTTATAACTGATCTTCAATCATAAGTAAGCAATGAATAAGCCATTAGTTACAAGTTATAACTCTTTTATGAAGTGTGTCTTATTATTGTACCAATTTTTTAAACTCTGAAATACTGATGTCAGAATCAGCCTCAAAAATCTAGCACCAGCACAGCATTACAATAAGTCTAAATTAATTTTAGTGCAGCTATAGTGTTGTGCATGATACCATTCAAAGTAAATCAGAACAGTCTAACAAGTTGTTGCCACTTTTGTCCTGAAAAATGCATTATGAAGTTCAGTGTCTGCCATGGAATGCTCTTGTAATTTATATACATTTTTATACACTCTGTCAGTCACTGTGTAATATTTTCCATTTTCAGTCACAATGGCTTGTCTGTTGCTGCATGTTTTTAGCTGGTTTACATATCATGAGCTTTTGTGTGACACATAGTCCAGCGGCTACAGACTCAACCTTTCTAAATGACACAAATCTTACTCTGGAGGCACAACGTGTTGAATGAAAATGCATAGTTGAGCTGTTACAAACTCTCATATGCACTGGAAAATATTGAAAAATCTCAGCAAGAGAGACAAAGAAAGAAAGAGAGGGCCCTGACAGTCCAGGCAACCAGGCAAGTTAAACAGACACACATAATAGGATATTAAACTTTAACTACCCCATATTCATTCCAATCATCCAGGAGAGAAACGGCCCAAACTTCAGGCTCCAAATTTCATTTGTGTCTCATTGGAAAGGTTGAATTTATGAGGCCTTTTTGTTAACAGAGAGGTATGTGCCGGATTAAAAAGTTCTCCAGGCCTTTTTGCTCCAGTCTCTCTCTCTTAGTGACATATGTCTTCATTTGTGAAGGCTCAGCTCGTGCCAGGGTGGAACTTTTATTGGCAAGAGCCCGTTTCCCCCAGGAGAACTGTTAAGCAGTGCACAGGAAATAAAAAGGAATGCCAAGTTACTTCCCTAATGTCGTGAGTGATTTCATTACCTCAGACACTGGACTAATTTAGGGCAAGTGAAGGAATGGGATTTCAACATGCAAAACAGCAGACACTTACCCACCAGAAAACCGCAGAACTCTGAACTCATACAAAACTGCATTCATAAATGAAAACAAATGGGGATCTGAAACTGCAGAGAGGTACAATGGAAAATACACTTAACTGCCTCACATCCTGAAGGCAACTTCTCTTTGGAGTGAAGCCTGCTAAAAGGGCGATCAGTTAAAAACCATGCGATTGAGAGGGACTAGAGCAGGAGAGGAAGAAGAGGTGGTAAAATGAGATCTCATAGCAGGGCGGGCGTGAAGCTTAGATGATCCCGTGATGAGCTGAGCGCTTGTCAGGATGGCGAGGTCGTCGCAAGCCAAGATCTCTCTCCTCTTAACTAACCTGCATCTTGACAAGGCAATCAAGTCCCTCCCCAAGTGTAATTAAATGATAAGTTCATATTTGAGGGACAATTGTGAGGCGGCCGGTCGGAGAGCGCTGTCACGGCGAGCCGCTGGCGTGACGAATACCCTTATTAGCAGCCACACTGCACCCTGTCAAGAAGAGGGCTAACCAGGAGTGTGTGTGGGAGAGGTAGTGAAGGTAACGCTGTCGTTACACACACACATCCTCCATCACATAAGAGCCAAATATGCACACGAATGAGTACACGTCACCGCACTATCGTTGAATAGACGCTCACATGCATGCGCCGTCGCCGGTGATCGTTTAAGATATGCCCACAAAGGGCAGATGGAGGTAAAGGGGACATGCACTCCAGCGTGTCAGCGCAACATGCATCTCCCTGTAAATCAATGAAAGATGATGTGAGCTCTGCGTCCCAGCTGTTTGATATGCAAACGGTTTTTCTATGCAAATTTGTCTCGACAGCTTTAGACACACAGAGCAGGAGAGTGGCTTCAAGGCCCAGGTGTGCCAAGGGAAGGGAGGATAAAAAAAAATAAACATAAATGACAAACAGCCGATTTGGACAAGAGGTTTGTTTAAGCAGTGCTGCACCTATGATGTTTGCTCCCCCACTTGTCTCTTTTTTTTCCCCTTGCATTCACCCTAATGCTGGGATCATCTCACAGAACAGCAAAAAGGTGCTTGGCAGACACAATGTACCTACAGCTATTATGAAAGGGTGAGCAAACATTACACTATTCACAAAATGCCTTCATCAAAAGAAAAAACGCACCAGATAGCTCTTTGTGTTCTATTTTCTCTGTTGGTGTCTGTGTGTAAGATATATCCCCTCCCTTCCCTTTCATGGGGTGGATCTTGAAGTGTGTGCTCGCTTTAATCCTGTGTGTGCGGCTCGGTGTAGTGCAGGCCTGCTCTCGGCAGGACTCCCATTGTGGCGTTCGTTCATTGTGTCTGTGGGATAAAGCTGCCTCTGTTGTCTAGCCAGCTTCCTGCTTCAAACACCGCCTGGCTGCTCTGTGGAGATCTCCCTCCTCCCATCCGCTCTTTTTCTCTGTCTCTCTCTTTCTCTGTCTGTCATTCACCCTCTCATCTCAATTGTTTACCTCTGTCCTTTCAGTCTGTCTCGCTCTCTCTTACTTGATTCACAACTGCCCCTCCTCTCTTCCCGTCTTAAGAAAATAAACCTGCTCTTTCGAGCTCAAGCTGTACAGTGAGAGAGATGAGGGAGGAGCATGGGAGGGCTTTTTTTTTTTAAACAAGAGAGGAGTGGGTAAAGAGGTGAGGGGATGAAATGACACCAGCAGCCAAGGAAAACCAAAGACCAAAGAGGGGGAAATGAACTGACACATACGGCACACAAGCATGACTCACGTTTCATGATTGCTTTTCAATGCCCGAGTCATTTTTGAGCTGCCACTCGAGCTAATATACCAGCGCTAATGTTCAGCTGGGGAATAGCTGAGAAAGAACAGAAAGTGAGCATGTAACGCACACCATTAGAAACTTGGAAAAGTTGGAAACTCTCAAAATTCTCCACAGGTGATACTTTTCTCTCTGCCCATGACTTCTTGCAGCTGACCAAGTGGCACAGCAGTAAAGAAATGGGCTCCACTTCAGATTTCAGGTTAATAAATCATAGAGAGGAGAGGCTTGTTAAATTGAACTTTATATAACTTCTGTTTAAAGGTCAGCGTTCTCTTTTTCGGAGGTAATTTAAAGATTAGAGGAGTCAGTGTTTCCATCACACTCACACACACATACACACACACACATTCAGGTGAGCATATGCACGTACACTTATGGACATGCACATGCACACATACACATGTGCCATTCACATAAAGCAGCAGGTCTTAGATGAGAGAGCCCGAGGTGACACTTTTTAATCATTTCTTCGCCCGTGCAAACTAATCTTGGCGCCATTTGCACATACCTGAGCAAAGTCCAGCTTTAATTCCCATAGCAGCTAATGATAGAATTTCCATTCTTGTCTTTGAATCAAGGCCTTGTTTGACAGATTAGAATGTCATTAAAAGCTGCCCATGCTGAGAAGCTCCAGATGTTATCATTGATTGGTGTGTGGGCTGGCTAAAGAAATTCTCATCAGTAGCTAACTTGTTGGAAACTTAAACTTACTTAAAGGTATACTCTGATTTTGTTGTTGTACACAGCAGCACCCCGCAAAATGTCTGCCCAGCTCACTTTTTATTATTTGAAACTGAATACAATTCAACTGAATGAGTTTCAAATGGACTGAAATAGAAATGAAAGCAAACAAAACGTAGACATTCATTAAAAAAGTCAAGGTGTTCTGAAAGTTCTGAAATGATAAAAATGTCAAAGTAAATGCAGTGACTCAAAGTGAAATTATCTCACCCTTTTCTCCAAGATTTTTGTTCTAGTTAGCATGAAACTTAGTTATATCACTGCAAAATGTAATGAATCAACAGATAGGTTCGTGAACCCATGAAAATGACATTACTTGAAATTGATGCAGAAGTTTTTTATTAGAAGGGTTGTGCCTCCAATTTAAGGACAAGATGGGCTTTATTTTTTAATTGGTTGGAGTTTGACGCACTTTTCTAGGCTTGCATGAATAAACCCCCAAAAAATACATGTAGCTTGGGCTGTGCCATGACTTTTACAGGGTATGAAGTCGGAACTTCAGCTCACATGACACCTTCTGGCTCAGACAGACATTTTGCCTTACACGTCCAAGAAAAAATCATCACACATGTTCAGAGTCAATCACCTTTGAATTCTACAAATTTTGAACAAATATATCATAAAAGCTATAAAGTGCAGTCTTTCTGTGTTATTCAATGCAAACTGATCATATTGCTCTGCTGTACTGCTATCAAGGCCCTGGATGGCTATTAGAGGGAATCTGGAAATGTTAGTCACTCAAGTAGAATGTTGAAATAAAAAACCCACTGATGGAAAGGCAGTCATCTTTGTGAATTATCAGGTGTCAGGTAATGTAAAAACAACAAAAAAACATGAATTACCCTAATAGAATTGGGGAGATTTCCATTAAAGTTGATACAACCCATGTTAAAGGTACATGGAGAGTCCCCAGATGCTATACAAAGCAGTCGCTCCAGCATCACTATTGTTGCTCTGACAGGTCCTGGATCAGGGATGGAGGGGATTTTTTCAGCCTATATGCTGCCGGAGAAACTTTCAATGGAATGAATTGGGATGTCATTTTTAGATTCTCCAGCTATTGTTTATTCATGGCATGTGTTAGCACTGATGTACTGATGCACATAGTGATGTACTGATGACAGATTTGGGTAGATTTGATTTTAGTCTAAACAGCTTTAGTATGTTCAGTAGTATAATTGGCTGCTCACACAAATATGAATTCAGAGAGAGTTGTGATTAAATAAATATAAAACTGTATTACCCAATGATCATAAATTCTGTAATGACAGCTTGCATCTTTATAATGCATTTGGCAGCAAAGACTAAAGGGAAACTACAGTTTATTACAACATGGGTTTTATTTTAATCACTCTGGCCACGGTAACATGGTACTTACCAAAGCTATTACTGAGATCTCAGAACACAGCAATATAAATAAAAAACAGGTCCAACTGGGCAACAAACACACGCAATCAGATGATCATACAGGCAGTAAACATGTTCAGCCAGATTACTTAAACCACTTTTTGGAGAATAAAACTGAAAGTAAGCACATCTGTAATGTTGCTTAAAAAAAACTTTTTGCTCTAGATTACTGTGAGTGTGCTTGCTACTGGAAGTTGGGTCAAAGTATAGCCAGGAAATTGGGATGAAAGTTGTGATGGATGTTTACAACAGATTGGGTTAATTGGGTAATTTTAACCACTTGTCCTTATTTTCTCTTCCAAATAAATTTGACTAATCTGGGTGTTTGTTTTCTACCTGTATGATCAGGTAGCTTGTTGTCTTTCTGGACCTATGATTAGCACTCACCATGGTTTATGATCTTGGCAGTTGCTTTGGTGAGTACAATGTTATCATACCTGATAGAACAGATGGCCAAAGCTATAAAACCTTCCCTTGTCTCGGTGTTCCATACAGTAGGACAAGATCATCATGACCATGATTTGTGTAGTCCTTTAGTTTGATTACAAAACTATGAGATAAGTTAAACAGTAAACTTTAAAAATTACTTTGGACTTTGCAGTCACTTAATTAAATGGTTCCTCAGGATCCAGAGTATCTTTGGCTTTCTACCCTGTGAGCGAGTTATGTGCATTCTTCTGGCATGCCAGGTGTGAATCAGTCCCCGATGGCTGGATGACTTCTAGATGACAAGAAGGAAAACCAGAGAGTGGAGAGTTAGAGCGCAGATGTCCATCAGAGTAATACTTTAAAAAGCACATCTCTCCTCCTCTCCCCCTCTCTCCTCTTCCTCCTCTCAGAGAGGCCTGTCACATGCACTTTGCACTGATGGCTGACGGATCGGGCCAAGACACTCGTCTCAGGGCACTCCTCTATATATCGTTAATTTAATGCATGATGACGTGGCCAATTACAGAAGGCCTGCACGCTCAAATAGCATGTCAAAACCTGTGTATCAATCTATTAGGTCCTGTCTCCTTGCACATTACAAGGCACCTTAAAGCCCATCCCTGCTGCTGGAGGAAAGTGCTGACCTCATGGGAAACAGGCCTCTGATCCTCTCTCTGGCCTTTTAAAGTATATAAAAACAAACATAAGAGGCCTTAAGCTGGCATTAAAGTGAGATCAGGGGTAGGAGAAAGAAATCTATGGCTGTGTATATGCATGGATATGTAAGCATTTATTCAAAGAGCAGTGTTACTGTCATGCAAGATGCTTTTTACCTTTTAGTGTTTGAAGATCACTAAGTTGGCATGGACCGTGGTAATGGGAAGGGGTTTGTTGGTGCACTGCACTGATATTGCCTCTCTCTGAAACTTCTCCTTTGTCTCTATCTCCCTCCTTCCCTCTCTCTTTCCTTGCCTCCCTCCCTCCCCGTGGGAGTTTGTTGCTGACAGGAGGGGCTGTGAAGTTTGACTGGCTCAGCTCAGGCTTTGATGCTGTCACTTCCCATCCACTCAGAGAGTTCAAGGCCATCAAGCTCTTGCAAATGAGCAGGCACCGGTGCAGGGAGATGTACTGAGTGGTGAGGCCAGGGGCATCTTGTCCGTCCCCATGCCCAGTGCAATGCCCCTACACTTTCTCAGCTACAGGGAGATGGTGTGCTGCAACCAGCCATGTGCCCACAACAATGTATGATGTATTCAGCAAGAAAGAAGGTTTACAGACTGCAGGTAGATAGGTTTGCAAACTGTATCAGCCCCTAGAGTTAATTTTACATAATGTTCCATTAGGTCAGATTTTGTCAGAGACAACTTGACATGTTAAATTGAGCAATTCAAGTAGCCTATTGATGCTCGTGGACTTTTCAGGTATGAAATAATGAAATTGTAACACAACATTTGTGTACCAAAAGTAGTCCACAGATCATTTCTGACCATTGTCATGACAGCACACATATATACGTATATCTTGGAGTTGATAAGATAGGCTTATCAACTCCAAATCATACTTATCCTAAAGCTGTGTCTATGATTTAATTTAATTGAAGTATAGAGACAAGAAAAATTGATTGATTGATTGGATTAAAATAACAGAAAGAACTGGAATTCCTGCTAAGTTATGAGCTTGGTTGTATGTACCATATGTTGCTATTTAGCAAGCAAGCTAGACCTAACAAACAGTCTGTGTTTTTTTACATGTTTGTACCATAAGTTGCTAGATAGAGCTAAAAGTCAGTGTTTGTGGCAACTAAATATCGACTGCAAAAGAAAGAGTGTGGAAGAGAGTGGACACACCTTTAAATACTTTTAGAGCATATTTCTCTGTTCTTTAAGGGGGACCTATAATGCTCATTTCCAGCTCTATATTTTATTTTTGGACTTCACTAGTGTAGGGAAGGGAATCGAGAACTGGTTGCAGTTGAGAACCAGTTCCAAATTGTCCAATCCATCGGAATCGTATGCCTCCAAGGTTATCAATTCCTCTTATCAATGCCCGGGCATGTGATTATGATGGAACGAAAAAGGTAGAACTCACTGCAAGGGAAGTGCAGCCTCTGGACTGCCTACACACTAAAGTTATCTTCAGCTATCTTGTAATTCATCTTCAAAAAGACAGCAGTTGCAAACATGTTTTGATTTAATGATTAAACATTACCTTTGCAAGAGGAATGTGAAGTATACTCCAACTCACCCAGAGACTAACATTAGCGGAGTGGAGCAGAGCAGCGATCAGCAGTAACAAACGAGACCGGCTGACTCACACACACTGCAGCATTAAGCAACTTAAACCAACTCAGAGGTGAACCATATCAGCGTTGTGTTAACTTACTGCTGATGCAAACCCTACATTTTCTGCTTTACTACTTCAAATTAAAAGCTTTTAAATGATGAATAACAGGAGTGTTTCATTGTGAAGAATTAACAGGAAATGAAACGTGTTCCTTGCTGAATTAGCAGACCTTCATTAGCGGCACTAAAAACCGGTCAACACAACAAGATATGGAGATATTTGGAGCTTTTTGTTCAGCGGATCAGTTAGAAATAATGCAGGGATGAATAGTACAAGCAGAAGCAGCCACAGCAATGATGATATTTGATGAAGAGTTGCAGATGACCAGCACACCTCCAACAGGTAAAGTACTTATTTTACTTTGTCGTGCTGTGCAATGGAAAAACAATCACAGCGTGCCAGCATGACTCAAGTCATGGCTCAGGGTGAGTACCCCCAAAATAATGGAAAAATGCCATGATGTTAGCAGAGCAGAGCAGTGAACTCACACACTGTGAGTGGATCAGATGTCCATATAAAGAAATCCATCACAAGGTGACATCAGCTCAGGCTGAAAGTTGAAAAAACCATTGGAAGCTGAGTGTTCAGAACAGTCTGAAGCCAGTGCTTTTTGCTCACAGAGATTATTTCTACATATGTTAACCTCATTATTTGACACTTTGGCCATGTTTAATATGAACATTGGACATTGTAACATCATATTGTATATATGACTGAAAATAAGGAAAAGCATAATAGGTCCCTTTTAAATGACAATGTCATACTACAGTCCTACAAATTAAATGCATGCTTTTTCAATGTGAATTTGGTGTCATCAAAAAATACCTCGCTGACTTTGTTCTTTGGTCACATAATAACTTTGCAACTTTAACTTGGCTCTACTTTGTTATACCTCAAAAGATAAAGCTTGTAACAGACTCACAACTTCCCTACCCCATCACTTTAGCACAGCAATATGCCTAAAAAAAACTACATTACCTGAATATGTATGACAATTTCAGCATAGCTACAGTACACTCTACTCATTTACTTCCCCCAAAATCATCTACAGAAGCTATAGGCAAAGACAGTCCTATGTATGTGCATGTGAATGTGTGTTTGTGTGCGTGACTCTTCTGCAGTTTGCAGTGGTGTTATGTAAAAGATCCAGTAGGGTTTTGGAAGCTGTGTTCTACCTTGTTGTCTGCTCTACACAGCTGACAGATACAGTGATAAGAAGGGAAAAGGTGTGTGTTTGTGCAAGTGTGTGTTCCGAACAGTAGTGTGGTTGCATGATCTCCAAATCACAATATGTGTGTGTTTGTCTTTGTGAGTTAAAACGGAGTGTGACTAATGATAATTCTATAGTGCGCTGTGTGTGTGTTTGAGAAAACCAGAATATTCAGCGTGTGTGTGTGTCCCTGTATGTGTGAGCGACAGGGACGGGCGCTGATCTCTGGAGTGACAGGGCTAATCTCCCCAGTTACTGTCCCGCTCTCCTTGTCCTGTCGTGCTCCAAGTGGCTCTCTGATCAGCTCGCATTAAAGCTAAACACTTTGACTGATTTGGAGGAAAATCAAAATCAATTTGCACCAGGGCCCTCTATTCGGAGCCGTCCCCCCCGGGCCCTGGAGCTTGTCACATCCTCTCGGTGTGGAATTGACGTTTTGACACGCAAAGTTAGATTAAAAAAGAGACAGAGAGAGAGGGAGAGAGAGAAAGAGAGAGAGAAAGGGAATGAAGTTGAGTTTTCCTCCTGCCCACTTCCATCATTTCCCAAACCAGCCATGAGATCAAGGTAGCCTGGAACATGTCACCGCTGAACAGGTTCAATCATGGGATGTCAATCAGCACTGGCTGGCTCAAAGCTACCTGGTAGCTTGGCATCCCATTATGTAAGTGTTAGCGTATGCTGGTTTTTGAGCAGGTCCCATGATATTTAGAGGAAAACGGCGAATGGACTCACGAACTGATGAACAAATTAAATTGGCGACTGACAGACGCAGAGACCAAAAGATGGCTTGGGGACAAGCTGACTGACAGGTTTGATTGAAAGCAGGGCCACAGAGGAGTGACAGGCCGACAGACAAATGGAGTGTGACAAGCTAAAGCTGGTGTGTAACACCGAACACCATCAGCCATAAGGCGACGGCGATGCAACAATTGTGGCGTTTGATGGACAGAGGGTTGTCACGGCAAGTAAAAGTAGCGAAGGGTGATTGGCACAGGGGGTCTTATCTAAGAGTTTTTCCTCTGTTTTAACATTTGCGTGTGAGTGTGTGTGTGTGTGTGTGTGTGTGTGTGTGCGCGTGACAAGAGCAGCAGTGTGGAGCGGAGAGGAAGGGGGGCATATTGAATTAAAGTGACAAAAAGTGGGGATGTAAGATGAGGGAGAAAGAGAGAGGAAGCCAGGAGAAAGAGAGATCAGGTCATGTGGAGGTGAGTGGCCTTATCACACACACACACACACAGAGGATGTGGTCCATTTGCAGTGACATGCGTAGTGATATCTCAGCTGGCGTCGGCGGGGAGACGGGCTGTTTGTCGGCCTTGACAGTTTTGGGTGGGCTCAGTGCATCACACCAGCTCCTCCACTGTGAACTCTGCCGAACAAACGTCAATCTCCTGCTGTCTTATGGGGATTTCAAACTTAAACAAAACAGGGAGGGCAGAGATAGAAATAAAGGAAGATGAAAGAAGAAAGTCTAGAACTGATATGAATCTACAGTGCTTGCTTACAAACCCTGGCAACGTGTGATTTAGGTTTGCTTCATGATCCTCATCTGTTTTTTTTCTCTGTGTAATCTCCTGCACTTGTAACGAATTGAGATACGGCCGTGACTTGTTTGTAAAACAAGCTGTTTTATGTGTTAATGCATAAACACATGGATCAACTTCACTTGATTTTCAGGCATCATCGGCTCCTGATAACTGCAGGGTTTCAGACCACCCCCATTTAATTAGCTTGATTATATTGTTAGGTTTTTTACTTGCCGACATAACCATAGCCGCTCTTTTAATTAGAATTAATTGCGCTCTAAGTGGAGGTCTTTCAATGAACATTAATATAAATTGTTAACTAATTAATCATCCTGTTGCTGACTCTTCCCCGTTGTTAACGCTTATCATGACCTCAATGAGTCTCTGGTTCCTGCTGAGGATCTAAAATTTTCACCAGCGATTTCAAAACTGACCAACTGACAGAAAAACCATGTGCCTTCCAATTTCCTATTGGTATTCATTAGGGTCAGTCCTTGACCTCTCGGCTGATATGATATCATGGTCAGTGTGCAAGCGAGTGTATCAGGCGTGTCACGGTGATGACATTACAGGCTAGTCACGCTCACTAATGGGTAACTGCTCTGACGTCCAGTGCCATCACGTGGTTCAACCCCACGATGTCACAGTGCTGACAGGCCTATTAGCCAGGGTAGATGGGGGGGATGGGGCGTTGACATAGATAGCCCCTGACAAGGGGAGATGTAGGAGAGAGTAGGGTCTGTTGACACAGATAGCCCCTGATAGGAACAAAATGGTGGGGGGGGGATATAAAGTAAATGTAAGAGAAGCAGCATACTGTAAGGAAGAGTGCTGTCTGTTGACTTCCAAACATGTAGGAGGTCATGGTGTTTGTGTGAATCTGAGGCATTTTCATCCCTCAGTGCATGCACAAGATATAAATGCATAGAACCATCTTATTCTGAACCTGGTCTACCCCCTTATCAAAAACAATGGATCCCAGCAAGGTTTCTAAAAATGGAAAGCTAATTTATGACTATAGCAGGGCAATATCTATCATATGAAAGCACTGCTATGTTAGCAGAAATGAATTTACACAACTTTTTCAACTATTTGCATTATTATTTTACATAAAAGAACTTAGTATTTGCTGATAAATGTTGAGACCCAGAACAAGTTCAGAAATTGCAGAGTTATTCTAAGAAGGAATAAACCAAAACAGTAAGCTATCACAGTGGTGAAGGGGTGGACTTGGGATAATAGAGTACCTTGCTGAACCTTCAGGAGGGATGTGTCCCATTGATCACCACAAGGAGATACCCACACTCTCACATTCATATCTTTAACATTTAGATTAGTTGCTGCCTGTCTGATGGCCTACTGTGTGACAGACAAAATATTTAGACATTACAGATCTAAATGAAGAGATAAATTATTCTAGTATAGTAGCACTGGCACATTTAGAAATACACTGTTAGAGTAGGGGACAGCAAAACTGTAGTGGTTAATGCAGATGTCTGTAATTTAACAGAGAGTAACAAATGATTAAAGTTTACTCAAAGTAAGTCAGCGTAAGGATTAAATGCAAATTTTAGCAGAGTTCAGTTCTTCACATGAAATAAATAACCTATAAAGTTGTGTCTAAACATTAGAATAACTTTCCTTTTATTTGAATAAGTTTGCCAGATTTTTCTGTTCTATGGGTCCTGATTTCAACAAACATTTATATCCCTTGCCAATTACTCTGCAATGATGCTAGGAAATCCTTAAACAACGTAAAATTGCCATTTGGCAAATTTGGACGCAACATTTATTATACTGGGGTGCATGTAGCCGTGGTCATTAAGTTCCTGATCCTGTGCTGTCGACAACAAGGGAGCTGTCCAAGGTACCAACTCCGCATCGGACCGGTTCATTCCAGACAATGACTTACAGTACCATGTCTAATCACCAGTTTGGAAGGATATACATATAATGAAGCAATGCCTGTGAGCTAGTTCAGGCAGCCCAACCTGAGCTGCTGCTCCACTCACATGCCATACTCTCCTCACTGTAACATATATTCAGCGCACCCTTATAATCATGGCACCGTATTTAAGCCGCCAGTACTCTGTTCACAGGCCCAATCCCAATGTCCACACTCACAAACTCAGACTTTGATGCATGTTTCTGTTAAGTCCACAAGGGCTTAGGGCTGTCCCACTGTCAAATCGTCAAGTGCATGAGGACTCCTTGAAGACTTTTTGATCCCTAAATGCACACTTTCTGTAAGTCTGCATTTCTGCAGACTTTGCCGGAGGGAATTACCCACAGTTCGTAGCGTTATGACGTTAAATACATGGTTACCAGTGGAAGACCGGAAGTATTAAAATTAAAAAAAAAAAAAGATTATATACCATTTCGAGCCATTGCAGCCTCTCGCACTAAAGCACTAAACAGGTGACGTCAATTAGGTCCATGAAGGTTCAGGGCTTAGGCCTTAGGGGGGACATTGAGATTGGGCCACACTTTGCTGCATGGCTGCTGCCACACTGCTCAAATGCTTGCTTGCTGCCATTGCTGCTGCCGCCATTCATATAGCGTTTCAAAAGCAAATTCACTAGATATCAGCCTTTTCGTATCAACTTTGGGGGGTTTGAGGAAGGAATCATGTTTACGTTGTGTCCCCCTACTGCTTCTTCCGGCATTAGGCTGGCATTACCTGGAGATTCTGATCAGCAGTCGTTCATCATTTCAGCTGCGGGAAACAATGTGTACTTAAGGGGCTGAGGCTAGAGCTTCAGCCTGCAGTGGTTCTGGATTGGCTTTAAAGTGTTTGCTCCTCGGCCGATAGCAGGGATCACCGCTTCAGTCACTGAGCTAAGTTTTGCCACTTGCGCTTACATGCATGTACAGTAAATCCAAACATAGTTAGTACTTGCTGCGATCTACTGCTCTGGGGATCAGCAGTGCTCTTCAGTGCGAGCATTTCACTGTCAGTGGAATACTTGAGTATGTAAATATTAAGTATTTATGTGTTCTGGGACTTGGATTTAACACCCAGATTTTGTAGGTTGCGTCGCTGTCTGTTATCAAACCTTTAATTTTCCTGTTATCAGCCACATGAGTTAGCTGATTGCAATGAAGCAACACCTTCGAGCTAGTCCAGGCAGCCCAACTCAAGCTGCCGCTTCACTCACATGCCATACTCCCCTCATTGTAACATATATCCAACGCACCCTTATAATCATGACACCGTGTTTAAGCCGTCAGTGCTCTGCTCTTTGCTGCCTGCCTGCTGCCACACCACTCACATGTTTGCTTGCTGGCATTGCTGCTGCTATTCATATAGCATTTTAAAAGCCCCACCTCCACACCAGCATCCACCTGTAGGCTGTGAGTTAGTATTGTCAATCCCCACTCCCTACTGTGTGAGATCAATGTTTCCTTGTGAGAGGGACAAGGTCAGAGTCTAGACACCAAACACTAATGCTGTACATACAGTATTCTACATTTAAATAAAAATCTACACCACATGAGTTGGCTGACTGAACTCTGCTAGTTTCACCTGTTTGTCGAGCCTTGAGTTCAGATTCCCTTCATCAGATAACCATGCAAACAGAGTTTGACAGTGTTCAGATGGAAAACTGAACACTGCGTTAAAACAGCACAAGGGGCTGCAGTAGTGGGGGCGTGTTTGAGGCACTGGTTAGACTATGAAATGTGATCCAGGAAGTTGAGTTGGAGCTACAGATTATTGCATTTAAAGGCTTGTCAGAGGCCAAAACATTGCACAGTGGTTTGTAATACTAACAAACAGGATTTTACAAATCTGCAAAGTTATCACAGCAGCAACTGTTTTATCTTTCGTCATGATGATCGTGAGGTAAACGGCCTTCACGTTACATCTGCACTTGCATGTATGTGATTGGCCAGCACAGTGCATTGCCGGATGACGTCGGGTTGTGTTGCAGCTAAAGTTGAGTCCAGTTCAACTTTTTTGCTGAACACTTTTTTTATTAACTATCAGTAACAAATTGTGACATGTAAGTTGGTGTATGCAGGTGTATACAGATGTAATTCGTTTGAACTGCATGATTATAACACAGCGGCAGTGAAGGGATGTGTATCATTCACAGAAAATGTCTTGTTTGTGTTCATGTTCAGCAACAGTGAAAAGCAGCTGTGAGCGCGGTACCAAAGCTTTGGATCCATCCTGTAGGTCCTATGGGCCACTGCTTCAGCCCTGAATGTTTTAGCATAGCCTTGCATATTTCTGCTCCTCAAAACTGGTATTTTAATGTAACAGAGCAGAACTGTGGAGCATCAGAGGGATGGGGAAAAATATGGCGCTACACATAACAAGACGCACACATGCCGTGGATGCATTATAAGATCAGTAAAGTTATTTCTATAGTGAGTGGAGCAGTTTCTGCAGCTGCCTCCAGTGTTTATAATGATACACACGTGGCACTGCAGCGGCAACTTCATTAACACCAGATCGGTCAGAATCTGACGGTAATTAATGTTTTTTGTTCTGCTACACATCTACACAGGTCAGCTGTTACACACAGATTGCAGCTTTATACAGTGGAATTGTTTGCCCTTATGGATAAATTCTGAGCTTTTATTAAATTTATTTCAAGTAGCTACAAGTCCAAGAAAGCCTACCGCCCCATACCCAAGGGTTGTACTCTTTTTCTAAAAGGTACTCACTTCATTTTAAAGGAATATCTCTAGTAATCATGCATAAGCAAACGGGTTCTGATATTTACATGCATTTATTTCTTCCCAAGCTCCCCACTCACCGACAGTAAATGAAAAATTGTTTTCCTATGTAGCCTAACTGTGCTGGATGAAATTGAGCATGAATATCATTGATAAAGTGTCTTTCATTTGTTCCCTCAATATTCAGTGTTAAGCCAATTCCAAAACAGTTTGGATGTGTATCATTCACAGAAAACCTCCTGCATCTTGTTTGTGTTCATGTTTACAGCAACAGTGAACACATCAGCCGTGAGTGCGGTGCCAAAGCTTTGGGTCTGTCCTGTAGGTCCTGGGGGCTGCTACTTCTCTGAAAATACACACTCTCTCTGGAGTTTTTTGCCCTTAATCCATGATCTGAAACATAATATTTCCCTGACCCTAACCAAGTGGTTTGTGTGCCTATCCTAACCAGACCTTAACCACACCAGCACGTCAAAATACAAGATTTTAAGGGCAAAAGACAACAGAGGTAGCCTAAACATAAATAATGTGTGTTATTATTGGATATCAGACACTGATAATGTTTATTACCTGATAAAACAGACTTTTTATATATTACTGAGTATATTACTTCTGCTAAATTCTGCATCATGTTTCACTCTGATTTAATAAATTAGCAGTTATAAAAATGTGTAAACTGCGTCGTTAAGGCAGACAATCATTATCTGGGAAACACCACTTTTATTCACTTCACATGGAGCTAAAATGAATACTGAATTCACAGAATGAGTTAGTGCCTGTTTATGAGAAATCATAAATGATCTTTTAGAAGAAGTAGATGTTTACCAGTAAGCTCAGCTCCATTAAATTTAATATGTTAACAGAGGTTTTCCTCCAACAGTAGAAAACAGTTGAAGACTTTATCTAATGACATTTAAACAACATTTAACTGATAAAAATGTTTAATGTTACATACGTTTTGAATGCAGGACTTTTATTTTCATAAAGTTGTTTCACAATATCACACTTAACGTCACAAACTGAAATGGCTGGAAGGACACTAATCATCACTTAGCATAATGCAACAACATTTTAATACAATGGGAAATCTCATAGAAAAATGGCAAAGCTAGCAGCAAGATGCAAGGCTGAGTGGCGGTGCCCTATCCAGCTCTTACTATACATCCATGATAGCTCAGTCAGTTAGTTTCTTCTGCAGTTGTTTCACTTCTGGTGGAGTTATCGAGCAGAAACGCAGACAGCGACACTCTGCCATTGCAACTACATTGTGGTCAGAGAAAGTATTACTCTTAGGTCCTGTCAGTAGGATTCAAGCACTCTGCTGCCACCTAGCATCTATAATTATCTAGTGCAGCCCCCTCTTTTACCGCCGCGACAGCACCGTGGTAACGTGGCGGTAAAGCGAACAAATTAAACAAATGACATCTGTATGCCTGGGTTGGATGATTTAGCTTCACAGGTTGACAGCAAGTTTAAAAGTGACTATTATACAGAGGGAATAACACAATTTTTTGTCTCTTGTGTTACTCATTACTAGCAGAATAAATCATATTACTGTAACAAACATTTCACCAGTGAACAGTGAAGTGAGATGGAGGCGAAGGTAGGCAATATGCTGTGGTGTAGTTTTCACTGACTACAAAGCACAAGAGGATGTAAGAGATCAGAACTGCAGCCGTAAGCTAGAGGCTGGTGATTTAAGGAAGAGACGGGTGTGTTGAAACAGAGAGCTCTCAAGCAATAACATATGAACTGTTCAGTCTAGGCGAGGGGGGAGAGAGAAATGGAAAGAAGGCAGTGTTCCTTTGCAGATATGCCAAATGTCTAGGATAATGGTGTGACATACCCGTAATGCACTTGGGGCTTCAGGTTAGGCGAGATGACACTATCTCAATCATGCTCCACCGACACAAACACTCAGATGTTCCCCAGCTGGCCCAGAATGACAGCAAGGTTAGAGTACACACACACACACACACACACACACACACACACACACACACACACACACTGTTGATGGTTGTAGCACACGTTCAGTCCCCTCCCCCTCTCATTCATTGGGATGCGTTGCACTGCATGGTGATGATCGAAAACGACCAGGACCTAATAAGAGCGGCAGCTAAATGACACACTTCATCTCTGTTGCTCATCTCAACATTGCTTTCCACCCGCATGTGGATCTGTTCAACTGCATTATAGTCTCAGCACTGGACTGTGTATGCTGAATAGTTTCCAGAAAACGGTTTATGTCTCATGTTTTTTAAGGCTTATTTCTCAGTATCTCAAATTTGATGTAGAGAATGGAAATTCCACCATTTGAAGAAAATCTGACACACGTTCACTATGGGATATGAAACGCTATTTGAGACATTTTTCATAAGCAGACAGAGTGGATGGTACTATAAATACACCAAAACTCAATTGCCTGTTCACTTAATTACTGTTACTGACACTTGTGCCCAGCTGTCAAACCCCCATGTCACAGATCCAGTTTACAGTGATAATGGTGGCATATTTACCACTCAAACTGCCTAGCAATTTTTAATTTGGGAGGTTCTGAGTTAGACAAAAACAGGTTTCGCAGCCAGCAACCGTCGATTTTGGAAGATTTTATGAGCTGTAGCTAGCTATCACCACCAGTCTGTGAAGTTAATGTTAATGTTAATTTAGGCTAATGTTAGCACCATGATTTGTACTAAAATGCTGTCTGCGGTTGACTTTTTAATGTCCCAAACTGACTCAATTTAAAATGAGAATCTTTTTAAAGGGGTCTTAAATATGCACTTTATGGCTACATATATGATATGATGCTTAAAAAAATTTTTTTAAAAAAGAGGCTAAAGCTACAAGAAAAGTCAGCATTTTTCACCAGGTTATGATGTAGAAGATATATAAACAGCATTGTTCTTAGAATAATAATAATAATAATAATAATTATTATTATTATTATTATTATTATTATTATTATTATTATTATTATTACTATCATTAACTTTATTTACACAGCACCTTCCAAAACATAGGTACAAAGTGCTTTACAATAATGATAATTTTTAAAAAACACATTATAACACACAAAGGGAGTAAAACACAAAATTAAAAATTTAAAAATAATAAACATGAAATTAAAAACAAATAAAGTCAAGTAAAATAAGCTTAAAATAAGACACTGACTCAGACAGCCTTATTTCCTCAGGCAGGTCGTTCCAGAACTTCAGGGCCCTGATGGAAAAGGCTCTGTTCCCTTTAGTTAGTCCTAGTATTGGGTAAGTATGTATGTATGATGAGGAAAAATTAAGATTAGACTGTTTTGCCATTCTAAGATAACTCTGTTTAGCTGCCTACCCTACATACTTGGACAAGCAAGGGGTTTGATTTGTGATTTATTGTTTATATGTGCAAACAGAATGTTTCAGTTTTAACGTTACAAGAGAAGGCTCTTAGGATGGTAACACACAGTGGGGAAATACTATGCAATGGGTTTGATAGTTTTGAACGGGTTTTTATGTAAAATGTAACTTGAAAATAATGTAGTATGAAATGCTGCTGGCCTGAAGTAATGATGGATTAGTTTACAACTGTAGGTAGAAAACTAGTTAGCCAGATATGCCAACGTTTGTAGCTTAAGTTAGAACAGAAAAACACACTGTGTAATCAATTTCTTATATATTTGCTTTTTTTTCCTTTTAAAGTGGTTTTAAAAAAGAAACCACCACCAAACTCTTAATATATGGAGTATTGCTCTACAGACCCATGTAGTTACTAAGTATAACACACCCTCAACTGTATTACGGTTTTTAAACCACTGTCTTATTATTGACATTTATGATATACTATTGAAAAGAATGATGCAGAAAAAGCTTTGTAATAAACATATTTAGTCTATACAAAGACAAACTGTTCCATAAAACATGTAAATTCCATAAGTAATGGATAGTTTGTGATCATTTAGTTGCCAGTATCTCTAACAAGATGTTTCTGATCTGTCTGCTGATGCTCCTGACCTCTCCTGCCTACAATGCAGCATCAGAAATTCTCTCAATAGTGGTTGAAGCAAGCTGTGGCTGATGTACAAATGGGAGTTACCAGCTTCCTCCAAGATATGTTTGACAGCTGGTTGACTCTGATTGGCACTTCATTATTCCAGTGATGTAAACCCCATGCCATTCATCACCATCTACCAAATGATCAAAGGATCATTCAAGAAGCCAATAAATCTTACAAATACTGTTATAATTTATAACCAAATGTTAGTGGTGCTGGTTCATATTTAGAGCCTTGGTCATGAACCATAGAAGAGTTCTTACACTACAGGTATAGATGAATGTCAGATGTGTGGGTTTTGGTAAAAAAATGTCTCTTTTACCTGTGCAGCATTTTATTACAATCTATTAGTACTCTTCTTGCTGGTAAACAACGTTACCTGGCTTAGCACAAGATTCAAGATCCTTTTACTGTCATTCAGCAAAACATCAGTGATGCAGAGCAGAATGAAATTACGAAGCAGAACAAAATTACAAGAGCCATATTTAGTTTGTTAGCCTTTTTTGTAACTTCAGCATTGTAGTTATCAAAAGCTAGAGGTGTGTATAGATGAGGTTCACGTTCAACCAAGCAACAAAGAAACTGGCCTCTTGAAATGAAAAATTCTCTGTCACATGTAAGCAATTTGGAGCTCAATTGACTTAGGATATGTAACCCTGGAATGTCTGGCGTGGTGTACTTACACTATGTTTTTACCAGATGAGCTAAAACTAAAAAACTTGGTCAACATGACCAATTTTGTCATGCTCCATTGCTGCTATTGTGGCTTTTACTTCTCATATGTTCACTAGTCTGTAAAAGTGATTATTCCTATCCCATAAACGACAAGTGGTTTGGTGCCATGCAGTTTTTTATTCTTCTGGTCTGTGACTGTGTGGTATTTTGGTGACTCACCATGAACTGAGCTGCACCTTAGTATGAAGAAAAGCACAGTAAGGTGTTTGTGTTAGTAAAGATCAAACAGTGCTGCACAGTTTTGCTATCTAAGATAACAGGGATTTGAGATTGCATCGACCACCTTCTCAGACCATAGCAAAGCTGTGTTGTGCATGGTATAGACATGTTCTGTGCATGCTCTATGATCTTTTTGGCTTTACCACATGATGCATGCATTACAACATCCTTTCCATGAACTCATCAAGCACGCTTCTGTTTCTATTAAGGATCAAAAAATAAAAACGAACATACCAACATGTCAGCAGACTTTTGGTGCTATGCTAGCTGTAGGGCTCAACTTAAATTTCACATCAAGTAACCTTTAATCCCATTGTGGAAAAGTGATATTTTAGTCTTGGTTAGCCTATACCTGAGTCAAGAAGACAAAGAAATAAGGATCATTTCCGATTGTCATTAAATGAATACTACACTGAAAATCTGTTTTTAGTGTCACCACTTGCCCCCAATATAAGACACTGTTTGTAGTTTGCTTCACGAAGGAGTTAACATGGGCTGACAACAGTTCCAATGAATTCCAATAGCCAGCCAGTGTTACAGCCAAACAAATCACACAACAAGTGTCAAACCACCTTCTCAGCTGTCCATCCATGTTACAAACACCATTTTTGCCATTAGTTGTTGGTGATCCACATAAGCAAACAGTTTTACTATTGATATTTTGATAATAAAAACAGCTTTTCAGTGGAGTTTTCCTTTCAAATCCTCAATATACATTTCAACTGTGATATACAAATATTCACGACCAAATCTCTGCTCTGTCCAACTGTTCTCAGGCAGTAAGCTTGTTGATTGTCACTGGTTGCTCAACCCAATGAAAAATAAATAATTAATACGAATGTATTAATAAATTAAGTATTAAGGATAATGGTTAATGCAAAATGGTCATGTGAGTACAAGTAGAGAAGAGTCAAAGTCTGACAACTGACTCCATAATGTTACACAGCAATATGCATCTAATGTTTGCTAGCATTTGCTGAAGTTAGCCACCATAACCTACAGGTTAAGCAGGTAAGGCCACTGATTTACTTGCTTTTTACCAATGTGTACACATAAATGATGGCTGCAACTCCAGTATCGTTGTTCACATACTTGCTCACGTATTTTGTTCAGATTAGGGCCTAATCATCCCTGGCCGAAACTGGAATATCGTCTTTGTGAACTTCCGTTTTTGCACAATGTAAACAGAAAGAAACCCGTCAGAAAAAGTGGTAGTGGGGACATTGTAGTGATCTCATGCCAGCTATTTTGGCATGCAGATTTGTCACTTTGGAGCAGCATGGAGACATCATATAAAAGCAGGTAGTTGCATAAGTTTCACTTCAAAATGTCGGACCATTGTTGTGGTGAACTGAGTTTGCTGAGAGGAAAGAACAAAGGACACTCACTGATACAGAGTGGTCCCCCAGCATCACAAAAAGGGTTCACATTAAATAGACAATTAAAGCTATCAAAGATGTTAGAAACATTAGCTTTTTCATTGAGGCTTTAAAAATGTAGAATAACTCTACAACATACACCACATATTCAGGGTAGATTTTACTAGAGCTGGAAGGAAAACAAAATACAAAAAAGAAAATCCATTGCTTCCTCCCTCCCACTGTCTCAGTCGGTATGGTCCATATTGCCAACAATATGCAAGGGGCATTCATGTGTGCACATTCATGAGAGCGTTAACCAGGAAGTGGACATATGAGAAAACAATGATTACAGATCAAGGCAAATTAAAAACCAATAAAACAAATACTTGAATGAAAACTTAAACTAATAATAAAACTAAAGTGGATCCAAAATGTAGATGATAAATACATGTTACATCACCAAAACCAAATATTAAACCAAACTAAAGAATGAAAGAGCTTTTCACTTGATTGGTAAGGAAGTGAGTGAAGCTCCCTCACACTCATGCATTCAACTTTTTACTTGTTATTTGAGGAGGAAACTATTTATTTTTGCAAAAGTTAGATAGTCTTGCTTTAAGTAAAATGTACTTGTGATGTATTATTATTATTATTATTATATCATATTAAGCCAAAATAAGATAGCAGATTCCCTTTAAATACCACATAATATAAAATAAAAATGTGATGCGGTAATCTTGTATTTAACTTAAAATAAGATACATAACACCTTCAAACAATGCTAGCAGCCACTGAGCCTCAGTATTATCCACCAAAAGGAGTCACCCAAAGCTGAGGTCTGTGTTTATTATGCATATTTTTAACCATTATCCTCCATGTTTGGCATCTCAGTGAGTGTTTGTCTACCTATTTTCCATCTCTCTCTCTCTCTCTTTTTCTCTCTCTCTCTCTCACTGTCTCTTTCTTTCTGCTGCAACCACCCATCGTCAGTTTCTCCCCTCAATGCTGGGAGCACACAGGCAGACTCCTTCCACTCACCAGGGTGTAATCTCTCTTTGTTTACACTGCCAAGGGGTTATTTGGCTGTCTGTTAGAGTGTGACACAGACAGTGCTACACTGTCAAAGACAGCCTCAGCACACTGCAGACAAGCCGATTCTGTATTCAGTGTATCTAACACGTCAGCCTGCACTGACAGTGTGTGATGGCCTACAATCACACAATACGCTCTGAAAAACAGGATCCATCATATGCCAGAAAAAAAAAGACTGGAGAATAGCCATTGGCTGTGGTTGCACTTGTCATTTCACCCTGAGTTTTGAGACCTGGTGTTAAATATGGGATTTTGTCAGATTGCGTGGCTGTATACCCACACTTGGCCTGAAAGTGACTGTCATGTGATTCATGTTGCTGGATTAATTTGAATCTGAGTCTGCATTATTTTCACTGCCCTGTGACTCCCCATATGTTTACATAGTAATATGTATTTACATTGTAGCTGGTTTGCAATCACACTATGTACTAACTAAAATAACATGTCTGGCTTCTTCTGGTTTTGAAGATCTGATAGCAATTGCAGCAAAAATCTAATTCTTTAGTACGTTTTTGAGGTTTTTTTGCTTTTACTCAATAGAGTAATGTAGATCCCTTGCCAGATTCAAACTAGGAACGTTATAGTCATTTGGCATTCATATTAGATCACCGGACATTGGCAATCTACCAAAATACCTGTACTCTTTTATTTTGTTCTTTGTTTCACTTTTTAGCTTGTCTACTCCTGCACAGTTTTGCTTGCTGCTAGCACATTTACTTATGACATTTCAGTCTACATTAGCTTCATCGGGTATATGAACAATCATCACAATAGTTCCATACATGCTCATACTATAGATGATAAATTATCCAATAAGAGTACGACAAAAATGAGGTCAATTGGTAAGTGAAACACACTTTTTTGGCATTTTCATCTGGATAGTTGATAGTGAAGAGACAGACAGGAAACAAGGAGAGAAAGAGGATGGCATGAGATGCAATAAAGGTCCCCAGATGAGGATAGGGATATGTGGTATCCCCTAAGAGGCTCTTAAGTGAAAAACTTTGAGAAAACACACATGTTGCCTTTAAGGTAATTAGGTAAAGAGGGCTTTTTTTCTTAAAAAGAAATCTATAAAACACCTCACTGACAACAGTTGTGCCTGATGGATGTGTAGACCTCCAAGTTGCGGATACTTAGCAAGACAGTGTGCAAAAATTTAGTTTTTTCACTTTTAATAATATTTTATTCAGTTCAGGTCAGGTCTGCAGAGTTGTATGTTTTTTTCATTTTCAAAAGATGAGAGTAACACTTTACAATATGGTATTACCGTATTATGCAAATATACAAATAATGAATTATGGTGATTACAACAAACACAATCAGAGATGAAAATCAAAGATGAATACAACCAATAAATAAATGAGAAAAATCTTTAAATTCGCTAATTATTTGAAATTTTCATCAACCATTTATCATTTCAGTTATATTATTCATGGCCCTACATGATGGTTTGAATTTGTCATTTTTACGCTGCCAGGAATATAACTCAAGTGGAGCATAATTTTGGTTCAATTTAAACATTATTTATTATTATTATATATTTATCTCTATAGGCAAATTTAAAGATATTGATTGAATGTAAAGTCTCCTCAGGTCCTCGATGGTAACTACAGCCCTGACATGCATGCATTTTTATACCAACCCACATTCTGCAAAGACCCGCCTCAACTCTGCCTCTGATTGGCTCTGACCCTGACATTCTTACCCTAACCCTAACCATCTCACTCCTCATGCCTTAACTAACTTACCTAACCAACCTAACCAACGTAGGCAACAAGTACTAGCCAATCAGAGGCAGAGTAGGTCTTCGGGGAATGCAGGTGGGAAAAAACATAAGGCCACATGCACATTGTTTCATACTATCAGTGCATCGTGTGCAATTTAGTCTACCTTTCCACCTCGTTAGGGCTCTCTAGTTACTCTGTAAATACCTGAATTATATGTAACCTCTGAGTCATTTAACAAAAGTAAGAAAAAACATCTTACTCACTAAACAACTGTAGATGTATGAGTTGAGCAATCACACATTGTCCTGTTACTGGAAATGTAGGCGCGGTTCAAGAACAGAATGACCTTCCCCCCTGATAGCTCAATGGACAGGTTCAAATAGATGTCAGTGGTACAGTATATGTGTAACGGCAATTCACCAAAAACAATGAGGGTAGTTTTCACTGTAGGAAGAATGTGGGCAATTTAGAAAAAAAAGTTCATGCTCAGTGCACAACAGTAATGACTCACGCTTAAAAGGAAGTGGCAATGTGTTGTTTTTCCCCAGAAGACTCACTTGTGAGGAATGAACTCCTGGTAAGGATGCTGCAGAGAGAAAATAAAGAGCGATGTGCCTTCTTACTCGGACACTCTGCCAGTCAACTAATACAATATGATCTGATTTTATGAATAAAGCGTCAATGTCAAGCCAACTTTATTCCTTTGCTCCAGTAGTAAAACAGGGGTATGACCTATTGTATGTGTGTGTCTGCGTGTTCTGCACATGTCTCCTTGTAGTGTGTGTGTGCATGCATGCATGTATGTGTGTGTTTGTTGTGTAACAGGAGATTTGCTATTCATTAAGAATTCTGGTACTTTCATTATTCACACAAAGGTGTGCACCAGCTAATCAGACTGAAATCACCAAGTGTGTGTGTGTATGTGTGTGTGTGTGTGTGTGTGTGTGTGTGTGTGTGTGTATGTCTTAAAAAGCCCAGAGACAGATTTCATCCATTACGTCAATTATGAATTAGCACCTCTCTGCCATCTCTCAGCTCTCCCTCTCTCTGTCGACTGCTGTCTTAATTAGCCAAACACAAGGCATCAACTCACTCTTCCTGCTGCAGGAACTGTCCACACACACACAAATATAGACAAAGGAAGGTGTACAGCTTCATGCAACCACATGCTATACATGTGCACACATGATGCAAGATGCAAATTTGCACAAGCATACATGTTAACACACACACACGCACACACACACACACACACACAGTGGAGGAAGCTAGTGGTTTAAATGGAGTGTGGGGACACATAATGAGACAGTCCTTCACATAGTGTCATGGTGTGACGATCTGTTATCAGTCTCCTATCTGGCCTGTTTCAAGTGTAATATGAATCAGGGTCCTGACAGGCCCTTAGCACATAGATCTGTCACTTCTCAAAATGCAGTCCACTAAAAAGGAAGTGGAGTTGAAACATGGCCTTCTCAGCCGAATGGGGGTTTAACGTGACTGACAAACCAAAGAGAGCCTATTAAAAGCCATGGATTGTGTGTTTCAATAAAATTGAAATTCAGGTTTTATATCAATTGATGAGCTTTGTGTGACCACAAAGGACAGGTAAGTAAGATTAGCAGTTTATTTTAAAACTGCACTTATCAATATTATTATATTAACAATGGACATGACTATGTAATATGAAAGGGGTCACTTTTCATGATAAACCCACAGACAATTATCATCTAACTCTGTTGTTTCCCTCACCTCTGTGGAGCATTTTAGCATCTTTCAGCTCATTGTTTTGGTGTTACAGCCCCTAACATGTTGCAGTGCAGTTTAATTCAGTCTCACCAATCTCATCAAACTCTTTTCCAGCTGCAGCAGGCTTCACAAAAGCTCTGTAAAAAAGCACTGTACACTACTGCCTAGCACCAGACAGCAGACAGACAGTTAACGACTAGCTGGTGAACATAGTGAAGCTTTTACCAGTTGAAGAGCTTTTTCTCATCAGTCGGTAGAGACTAAAACACAGCTAAAATAAGAACAAATATTGGATTTACATTTTCCAGGTCACCAAACACATGACTAAAAATAAACGCTAACATTGCTCCATAGCTTCTGGATGTATAAATAGGCAGCCGTTTGCTAATGTTCACATATCAACTTTGTGCACTGACAATATGTCAATATGTTGACAATATGTTGTGTCTGCAGCTGCCCCCAAGAGCCCCAACAAATAAAAACACACTTAATAGTGTTTTAAGGGTTGAGACATTACATAATTCATAGGTGATTTTCAAGGTGACTTTTGAATCCATAGTGATAAGTTGTAAAATATTGCATAGCAAGATGATTCTAATATTGTGTTCACCCTATTTTACATACTTGATGGGACAGAATATTAGAAATTCTTTCTGTGTAATTCAGTCTAGCAAAGTTCAGTTCTGAGTTTCAGAATCCAAAAGTAAAAAAGAATGACACACTTTACTATATTGTCAGTCATTATCTGTCTATACAGATATACTCCACTTATAGGTGCCCACAGGAGGAGTTATAATTGTTGACAACTTATTAATAAACAAGTATATCTGCTACATTATAGTGAGTTATAAACCATTTATTCAATGTTTGTATATTACTTATTAATGCTAAATAGGGGTAGTTAAATATTCATTATTCTACATATGAGTAAGATAATATTGCATTTTTGACTCTAATTCACTTGCATTTCATATATTGGCATTTGGAAATAGAGTTTATCTAACATATGTTAATAATTACCTAGAGTCCCACGCACAATACAACAATACTTTACACATCTGATATCATGGTTACATTTTGCTACACATTTGTGTTTCTTTCTGTGCTTTCAAAACGACCTAAACCTTGACTGACTGAGCTTACAGACTGTGACAGCCATCACACCTACAGTGGGTAGTTAACACCCACAGTGTCCATCCCCCAACACCACCTTTGATCTTTCATCACTGAGATGCTCAGTGACTCATTTGATTGTCATAGAACCAGAGTAGAGACAGAGAAAACATGATAGATTAGGGACAAGTGCAAGAACAAAAGTATTGTATTGAAGACACACATGCGAAAACCAACACACAACATATAATGATTACTATTCTAAAATGATTCTCTCCACCTTTTATGTGCTTCAGTATTGCTTTAAAGTGCATTTTCTAGACTTCTTTTTTAATCGTGATCCTGGTCCATCCAAGAGATTAGGACACTGACAAACACAGAAAAATTCTAATAACGAGCCTGTGAGTCAACACACAAGTAGGAAGGTAGGCATGACGTGTCAAACTCCACATTTGGAAGTCGAGCCACAGTTGGTGTGACTGTGTTCAGAGTCAGGTAAAAGGGAACGTAGGTTGTCCTGTATGGCTGTTTTTTTATGCTGTTGTGAAGCTCAGGATATTAAAAAACTTAAGGCTTCAAGAACTTTGTCCTCAGAAAATCAAACCACGAAAACAAATATAAAGAAATATGTACAGAATATTGTTTAATTTGATGGTTTCTTTGTATAGACATTGCTTTGCAGTATCCAGACACATTATGTGTGCCAACTATTTTGCTTACCTCTAGAAGGTAGGCATAATGTTACTGTAAATTAAATGATTTAAACTTAGCTTTTGGACTTACAGTATCCTAATGTTAAAACAGAAAGTGGTCTACATTCATGAAAGTGACATAAACAAGCGCTCAAGAATAAAAATAATTTAGTACCAGGCATTTTTACCTTTGCTGTGTATTTGAGTACAGACCACTTTTAGTGTTTTGATTGACAAATGGACAAGCCATGAGACGGGCTGAGCTAACCAGAGTGTGGGAGGGGGACACCGCCTGCAGCATGGTGTGTGTTGAGTAGCAGGCAGTCTGACAGGCAGTCAGGCCATTGAGCAGAGCCTCCTGCACACTGGGCTAAGTGAGTTAGCATGGGGCTGCTGGCTCTGTAATAAAGCGTTTAATGGACACACAGCTTTTCCCTGCCTTCCTGGGGCTAACACTAAATCCCTCTTTACTGTCGCTTGCCCAGATGTTAGTGAGTTATCCATTTCTCCCATCACTCCGGAGGCTGGTGCCTCCATCTCCAGGCTGAAAAACATATAAAAAGATGTTTTAGGGTTGGATGTGTTTCCTCAACTACACATTATTATCATTATTATTATTATTATTATTATTATTATTATTATTATTATTATTATTATTATTATTATGCACATGTGTGCATGTGCTGCAGCCTACGCTTGATCACTTGTGCATATGTACAGTATGTCCAGCCAGGGTAAGAACCTCCCTGTAGTTATTACATGTTTGCTGTTTTAGTGATTATGGAATGTGTTTCACTTTCACTCAAAATACAGAACTAAGGAAATGAACTTTGAACTCTAAAATCATACTGCCATGTCTAGTTTTGGTTTCTATGACAATCAGGTTTGAAATATATCATTCATTTGAATACATACAGACTTTTTATGGGTATTTGTAACTTTTTTACTACCCATCAGTTGTTAAAATAAATTAAAACATAATACTAGCTTTTATTATTATACTATTCAACTGCTTTTTTTTCCTTTTCCTTTGGACTTGGCAAACATTAGATCAATTATCTAGACCTGTTCCCTATTTATTCTAGCTACACTTCCCATTTTCTTCACCACTTTTTCAATTTTGCTCATGCTTATGTGATAATGAGCTGGGTGCATGTCCAGCACAATTGGTCCAGGGTGTGTGAGTGTGTGTCTGTGTATCGAGAGAACAGTCTGGCAAGTTTAACTGAAAATACGGGTAGATAAACACAGAACACCGGCCTGTACAGTTAACTACCTAGCTGCAGCTAACTCTCTTTATTAAAGTACACCAGCTATGTTATTCATCCATTTACTGAACTGCATACTGCTGTAGCATAACTGTATAAATTCTACTGTAACATCAGCGAAGCATTTTAGCCAGCAAGTTAACATTAACAAATTTAACACTATTTAGACAAATCGAGATAGCATCAAAATACCGACCAATCTTGGGAAAATGTCTATGACATCTTTGTGTAAGCTTCAGATTCTGGTAGCTAGTTACATTGGGCCATTAAAACATCAACCTCCTACAGGCTAATATATATATGCATTCAGATTCTTGAAATCGTTTTTTGTTATTTTTGTGGGGAATCTGTGAAATGCTAAATGCCTCTCCGATTTCAAACATTTGTGTGATATAACAGCTGTACATCACAGGACTGCATATGGTGTTGTGTAAAATATGATCTGTTGCAAACAACACATAGATCTGCATCATTTGAAAGTACTCAGACTCATCTGCCTTGAAAATGAATTGCAAATAGTTGCCTACCCTTTGAAAAGATAGGGCTCCCACAGTGTTTGCTTTTGAAGTCTGATATGCCGTTACATTATTAGCTGACGGTGGTATGTTATGTACATTTTGTGCCAATATTAAACAGCTTTGATGATTTTTACATCAAAATACATTGTTACATGAGAAAACACATATTCTAATACAAAACAATAAATAAAACTATTGATCTTAAGTACCTTCCAAAAAGATAATTCAAGGTCCTCAAAACTAAAGGACAAATTCCATTTTTATATAAGTGTTTTCCTGAACTGATGCCCCACATCAACAGGACAACATCAGTCAGTCAGGGCCCTCCAAAATTGTTACATATGACCATTTTCTTATCTGCAACCACAATGGTTAAGTTAGGCAGAAAAAAGTATCCAGTTAGAGTTATGAAAAGATTGTAGTCATGGCTCAAAGAAACCAACATTTGGTTTGAAATGGGAAATGATCCACCCGACACTCCTCTTCAAGAGGTTTTGTGTCACTAATAATGCTACGCTATTTCTGTTTCTGTTCCTGACAGTTTGGAGGCATATTGTACTTTGCTTATTAGGTAAACTAAATTGATTGTTTTAGAAATTTAAACAAGTGACATATGTTGTTTTTTCTTGCCTTTTCTATTTCTTTCACTTACAGTTGCCATAGTGGACCAATGAGATAGTCCCAGATAGCATAAAGAAGTGGGCCATTTCAGGCCATGATGTGGCACTGCTGGCCTTCTTCTGGCCTGGACAAAATGGATGTGAGCCTGAAATGGCCCACATGTAAAATATCAAATATGGTCCAAATATCCTAAATCAAACGTGGGCCTTTTTTGGTACAGATGTGGTGCTCTCAGATATGTGTATTCTGGATGTGGGCCAGTTCTGGTTTGTTCTTGGTTGACATACAACTTGCTTGTGGCCCAGATCTGGGAAACAGGAGCAGACCGCCCACATGACATCATTCCACGCGGTATGTGGGCCGGATGAAAGTGCCGAAAGTGTTGGGTGTTGCCCGGATTTGGGCCACAGCAATTTTGCTATCTGGGGTAGGTTACATAAGGTCAGTGTATACATGTTTTTTCAGAACATGCTCACAGGTTTGACTTCCTTTTTCTTTGATGGATGGAAAAGCTTCTGATACCCAATTAGGCCATTATTAAAGCGGTGTTAGTTGGGATCTTTGCTGCATTTAACATCTTACGGTTACTTATAAATTTGTTATGGCTAACATGTTAGCAAACAGTTGCCTATTCAGCAGATACTGAACAATATTAACATTAATTTGGAGTCATGTTTTCTGGAAAGCTGATTAACACAGCAAGTCCAGTATTCACCCCCCTTTTAGCTCTGTTTTGGTACTCCACCTGAGAAATATAGCTTTGTTTATATATAGCTGCAGCCGGCAAATGGAAATTCCGGCTGTAGCTGGAAATGAGGTTATTGAGAGTGGTGAGACTGAAACAAAACAGTAATGTGGCGAGCAGTAAAAGCAAAACAATGATCTGAGGGAAACTGCAGTTGGGTGATCATTTCCTGTGGGTTTGTCACTACAAGCACCCCAGTTCACATTACACATATTTATTTGAGACATTGCTCATATAACAGTGTTAATTAGTGAAGCTTGAACAAAAATAATCACAGTGAAACCTGTACCAGTGGAATTACTGGTGTGTCAACCTCCTTAATCTTGGTGCAGAACAGAGCCAGTCAGAAGGATAAGTGAACTGAATATATCTACTTAGGGCCCAAGAACATTTAAGGGACAACGAGACAAGCAAATTACAACTCTGATTTTTTGGAGGGCAATAAAAAAATTTTGGCCCCAAGTCCTTGGCCAGCCTTGGTTCAGAATGTCAGCAATTACAGCTACAATAGCTACAGTGGTCTATCCAAAATGTTATATAACATCACCTGGAAGTACTCAGGATGTAACAGCCAAATGATACACGTGGAAGCTTCAAATGCAATTATTCACCTGCAGGATTCATTTGATAACAGTGCTTTGCTTGTTTTGTGGCGTGCAGGCCTCAGATGTGATATAGTTGAGTTTTACAGACACACACACAGCCCTCAGGTCTTCATCGCAGTAACAAGATTTCCCCTGTTGGGCAGACACTCATCATGTCACTGTATTTCTGCTGAACCTTTTAGAAAAAAACAGACTACACAAGAAAACACAATTAAGCCGTCGGGACAGAGCAAAAAGTGCCACACCGCCAAAGTAAGTATGAATTACTCTGATGTGTCCAGACTGGGGCTAATGCACTGGGACTGGACAGACAAGGGGTAATCTGTTTTGGAAAGAGAGGAAACCTGGGTAAAATAAACCGAGGAAACAGGAGCTGGTGATTTCTGTTGTATTCAGAGATTCTGGATGTTTAGCTCAGACACAAGCCTTGAAGTCTTGGCTACACAGCAGACAGAATCTCAAGGGCACCGTTTTGTTTTTACATCCTTTCTCTCTGTCTCTCTCTTTTTCTTTTTTTGTTTGGGTCTTTATTTTCACCAGCACAAAGTGGTGTCTGGACAGCTCTGATGATCCAGGGCGTCTCCGGTATTAAACATGTAAGCAGGACAAAGAGATAGAGGGAATGAGGCTGGGTGGGAGGGAAGAGAAATAGCGAGAGCGAGTCGGCATTCAGCAAAATGCAGACGCGTCGAATCTGGAAGCGTGACAAAAATGTGTCCGGCCTAATGATGTCAACTAGTGTTCTCATCGCCCCTCTGCAGTGTGTATGTGTGCGTAGCTCGTCGATTTCAGCTTTCTGTGTGTTTCCTCTCTGCTGTCTGACAATCTGGTTGTCAGGGAGAGGCTGCACTGCTGTAGGGATGAGATGTAACCCCACTCGCCGCCTCCACACACACATACATAAACAAAAACTAGTGATACAGCTGAACTCCCCGTCTGCTTTATCCACCTAACAGAAACGCTTTAGTCAAACACACCAAACTAATAAACCCCAGAAAGAAACCATGACAACGGGACAGTCTGTAGCACGGGTTTGTGTCTGCGTCTTTAAGGCTAACTAGGTGCTAAGGAGTGGAAGTTGGTGAGGAGGCTCTGGAAAAGGTCACACAGAGTTCAGAGTCTGCTGGGGGATGAGTGATGGCCGTGGAGAGGGGGCTCTGTTGCCGGGCCTTGTTCTTTTCTGTGCTGCCTGTCGGCCCGCACAGCGGTAGACTGAGCCTTGATGGATTGGCAGCCAGTGAAAGGAAACGTATCCCCCTCCACCACCACAACCACCACCACCTCCAATCCCCCATTCCCTCCTAGCCAGGCTCCCTCCTCCCCCCTGAGCCTTCATTGCAGCTAAGGCTATGCACATGCATTGTGATGGTACACAAAGACATATGACAACAAGGACACATACCACAATGTCCAAAATGGCTGTTTTTAGTTGCTTGTGATAATACCAAATATTAGAGTTTTGGAAGTAATGTGTTATAAAATGTGTGTTGGGTTTGGTTGTCTGCCATGTCAAAAGATATGGATACAGTCATACACACATAAACACAAAGCCCTAATCTCACAAGAACAATTAACAGTGTTAACAGTACTTTCCCTTCTTTTCCCTCTGTGCATAAATAGGGTGAAGGTCACTGTGGGAGGAGTGTGTGTGTGTGTGTGTGTGTGTGTGTGTGTGTGTGTGTGTGTGTGTATGTGTGTGTGTGTGTGTGCGTTGGGCCCATGAGGAAATGATAGGTAACTGAGAGATGGAATGGGTGAGGAGAGAGGAGGTATACGGTTTGAGAGGGAGGAAAGACAGGAGGTGGGGTGAGGGTGTCGGCGGGTTAAGGGTTTAAGTGCAGGACATCCCCTGACCCGGGGTCAAGCACAGAGGACGCCCCAGGCGGCTTGTTTTCTAGGAGGGGGCAGCAGGGAGCTTGTTTTACCTGGACGGACACAAAAGAAGGCCAAGCAGCGGGGGGGACGGCCTGCTAAAATAAACATCAAAGCCTGCTGGCCATGTCCCGCTTTTGTTGCCTGGAAATGGCGGGCTCCCCCTCAGGGGTGGACGAGGTGAGAGGGAAAAGGAGGATAGGAAGGGAGGAGAGGAGGAGGGGGACGGAACAAAATGAAACGTGCTTCTTCTCAAGCCTGCCAAGCTTCCTCTGGAATCTTTTTTTTTTCTTTTGATAAATAAATCACAAGGCCTTTTGTAACCATTTAAGTATTTTTTTTTCTTTTTACTTTCACTCATTCCTCAAGCTATTTTGGTCATGCTAGCATGGAAAACATTTGGATGAATCATTTCGAGACACCACTTGTGATTAGCTCAAATGTTTCAGTCACAAAATCAAAGGTAATTGCAGTATGCAACTCAAGAATAGGAAAAAACTAGAGTGAGGCTTTATTAACAAAAGGTAAAAAGGCTTTTTTTCATGCTTTGTGCTTTGTCCAATGGCACTCCTCCACCCCAGAGTCCTGATTTAAATAAAAGGCCTTATATATTATATGAATAGTGATCACAGTACATACTCATTAATAAGTGCACCAGCCTAGCTTACTGTGTCCTGTCCTATAGTACTGCAAAAGTTACCTTTGACAGTTCCAGCTCTGAAACAAAAATTAAGACGCTAGTCCAGCCTTAGCAATGCAACGAGCAAACAGCATGGCCAGAGTGAGGGTTATCACCAAAACAAAAAACAGCTGATTTCTTAAGCAAATTGCAAATCCTCCTTACAAATAATCACATGATCACACAAACTGTGTGTGCACTTCAGCAGAATATGGTGACAAAGGCCACCCCCTCCTACCACACAAAACCAACAAAGTTTCATGCAAGCCTACACATCATGACAGCGTGCACACAGCCAAGCAACTATTAGTAATGGACACTGACCTTGGTTGATCCTGTCATCCAGGGGTATCGCATGTAATTGCTGGTGTTAAAGTGTCTCTCAAAAGCCTTGGTTTTCTGCACCAAATTAAGCACGAGTGTAGGTCTTCCTTTGACGATTAACTCCAACTTTTTATTAACTAAGTTAATCTTGAAAACGATGTGGATACCATATTTGCATCAATGTCCTCCTCACTAGCAGTGACGTTACTTCCATCGTGAACCAACAGGCTAGCTAGCTAGTTTATCAGTATTTTTTCCCCCTGCCAGCTTTGTGTGCCCCACAGCGGTCGGAATTTGTCATAAAGTTAGCCATAACAAAACCCACCAATTTAGAGGAAAGATATGATTGATCAATTTCACTGTCATTTGAAATCCGTCTCTCATTGAATTACTATTGCTCGGCCCTCTGTAAATTTATAGCTGGACCACCAATCAAAGAGCTGAAAACATAACAGTTCTTCCCAGCACCAGCAGAGGCAGCAACATTCTGATAGGAAGACAAAGGGGCTTCTTTTATTTAACCCTTCACATTCCAACACAGTAACACAATAGGCAGGTTTGAAGGGTTTATTTTCTCAGAAACATTTTGTTTGGATGTTGATTGTCAAATTACGAACTGATAAAATAAAATGAGAACTGATTACTTTTTAAATGTTTTAATTATTTTTGAGAATATCTTAAGCTCTCAAGGTCCCTGACAGTTCCCCTCTGCACTGTACTACTAATTTAATGTTCAAAATGTACTTATTAGCCTGTCGGTGCTGTTGTGAGGTGGGAGGGGCTGCTTTCCCCCGCTCTAAATTTACACCTCATATTTTTCTTTTAATGATATATTCAATGTTCCTCAACATAGAAATATCGGCGTCTCCTGTATAATTAAACAACCACATAAGTTTTTATTATTTCACTTTCATTTCTGAGAAATCATGTTTTGTCCATCAGTTCATCATGGCAGACAGCTCTGAATATTGCAATACCCATGATCCTCAGGTTGCTATAGATAAGGAGCCAGTGAGAGAATCTTTAAAATTAGTTTGTGATAGCTTTTAATTGTCTCCGTACATGTAACAGAATTTTTTACTCTGAGATTGGACATTCTGGCGAAATGCACCTTGGGAGTTGTAGTCAACTCCTCGTCATACATTTTTATGTGCACAGGCTTGTACTTTGTCTTTTTTTTTAACATAGAACCTGATATTTTGACACAATTGTTGACTTTGATGATTTACCCGTGAGAGTTTCATGTCCATCCAAACTGTAGAAGTGCTCCACATTGTAATTCTGTCTTCAAAGTGCAATCTAGACCACAGTCAAGGGCAACAGGACTTGCCTTAGTTTCTTATTGGTTAAATGCCTGAGACTTCCCACCAGTCATTCGGAATTTTTGGATGAGAGGCATAATGTCTTCAAGAACCGTAAGCAAGTCCACTTGCCCTTGACTGAGCTCTTCCAGATATACCATGACGTGGATGGCTGAGACTCTTCACAGACAAGGTCAAATTTTGCAACGCCATGAATTCAACACTATAAAGATGCATTGTGAAAGAAATAATTGTGACGTGTCCAAAATTCGCTTTACATTCATTACAAACACACTTTAAAACTTATTTTGATGAATTTTGGCAGGATGATGCTTCACGTCACAACTTGTTTGGATAGACTAATCAGCAAAACTAACAAAAGAACAACTACTTCTTTTAGAAAATAGTTAACAGTAGTTAACACTCAGCAGAGACACCTTTTTCATCAATAACAACCAGAATTTAGTTTGGGCAACAAACAAACATAACATGAGTTTCTGACTCTAATGGATGATAATTGCTTTTGTCAGCTGGACCAATTCATACAATCCAACTCTGGCATGACTGCTGCTCGAATCAGGATGCTGTATGAGCTGACTTGTTTAACAATGCATGTGTGTGGGTGCACATGCGTATGTGTGTGTGAATACTTCGGCATGGATGAGGGGACAGGAGAGGGGTGTGTGCGGAGTTACGGGGGGTTGGGCGGGGGTAGCGAGGGAGATGATTATGCCCATCTGTGGCGGATGCCAGGTGTGCAGCCCTCCTCCCCCCATTCCCTTCCCTGCTCCTTCATGATGATTCCCCCCCCCCCCACACACACACACACACACACTACCAAATGTCTCTCTTTCTCTTTCTTTCTCTCTCTCTATCACACACACACACATGCTCACACACACATACACATGGAATATGCGCACATGCATACTTGCATACAATCACACTCCATCAGCACTCTCCAGCTGGCAGGAAAAGCAACAACCACAGTCGTCGTTGCTCTAACTAGTATCAAGGGGTGGCAGTGTGTGCCAGTTTGCACATACAGAATGTGTGTGTGTGTGTGTGTGTGGCCATGACTCTCCACATATCAATGTATATTTCTGCATGTCTGTCCCTCTCTAGTCGTCTACTTTGTGTTTACTATATATGTGGACAAGTGCATGTGCTTAAGCATTCAGTGTTTAGCAGCATAATATTTCTTTTATAATAGTTTCTTACATTACCACACACTGTTTCATTCAAAGTTTGAATCTTATTGCAGTGGGTTAATTTGCTTGCATGGAATATTTCCATAAGAGAATAATACAAATGTTGGGAAATACTTTTAGTGATATTCTTGCTGAGAGTTATAAGACTGATACCAATCTAATGTCTGTACGCTAAATATGAAGCCAGAGCCAGCAGGCGGTTGGCTTAATTTAGTTAGCATAAGAGTGGAAACAGCTAGCCTGGCTCATAAGCTTATTTTCCAAAATGTCAAATTATTCTTTTTAAAACATTTATTTCCTCAAGGAACCATGCCGGGATGAGGCAGGTAAACATCATACTTGAGTTAAGATGCCTGACTTACTCCCATAATGCAACACACTGTGTATGAGAACGATATTGAAACTATCTGCTCAAAGTTGTACTCACATAGCGTTGCTGGTACGTTGGATTGTCGACAAAACATCCACAGATTATATTAGCTTAATTTTCTCAGATTTTTAAAACTGAAAATTTTGGATCTTGATAAGAGCTCAGTGCACAGCCTGTGTTTGTAAAAATAAACCTAGCATTAGGCACTGAGGAGTTTGCAAGGCGTATCAACAGTCCATTAGAGAATAAGCTTTTGGGCACTATGGTGCCTAATGGTTATGTCCCATACCTGCAACGTTCCAGCTTGGGACCTTTGTTGTGTGTCATACTACTCTCTCTCATTTCCTGTCTACTTCTCTACCATCAACTATCTAATAAAGGTAAAAAAAAATAATATTTTAAAACAGAGAATGCTGTACTAACAGCCCCATACACTGTACACTCAGAACTAGTTCCACTGCTCTCGGGACTTTTCGTAAAATATTAAAGTACATATGGTTAGTTTGAAGAGGAATTAATTTAAGCTTTCTTGATACTTTTTACATGACCTGTTATGAACTCTACTGATGAAAAGACTTTCATTGGCTACAAGCCCTCCTGCCTCAGCAAGTCAAGGCATATATATATAATTGAGACCTTTCATTATTTCCTTGTTCCTCTGCTATGGAGGAACAGGGAGCTTGCTTCCTAACATCTTCACAGATTTTAGGACAAAGTGAGCAGCCAAGCTGAAGTGAAATTATTCAGACTTCTTTGAAAATCAAAGAGATTGAAATATTATTAACCTGTAAGGGCTGTGCTCACACTTTTACTCTCAAAGGGGGAGAGGAACACCAGGTTATCTGATGTCACATCAGATAACCTGGTGTTTCTCTCTTGTAGAAATGCTTGTAGGCATCTAGTATTGTGGTTTCAGGGGAAAGACAGTGTGGCAGCATAGGTAACTAGACTGAGTAACCACTGAAAAGTCAGGAGACTAAACCATAGAGAAGATTGTGCTGATGGAGGAGCACCTCTTTCCATCTCCAGGTCCTTATCATCAGATGACTGTAGCATGAGATCATCAGCAGAGGTGGGGGAGCCAAAAGTAAGATGCTTGTTACCATCATTAAGCTCCCTTCCATCTTTCAGTGGCATTCCATGTAAAATATATCACATCAGTGTCGCTGGTGGACCATAGTGGATTATACAGTCCAACAGCGAGGGTGTTCTGGATGCCAGTAACTATCTTCTCTCCTCCCAGACAGAAGAAGCAGGCAGAATGCAGATCAGCCGCCATGATGAGACTCAGGTAAGGGAGGTAAAGATGTGTCACTGAAAAAGACTTAGCCATCCAAGTCTTTTAATATATTGATGTTGAGATCACGATAGAAAAAATGGCAATGGCGACATCCAACATTGGCATGGAGCCATCACATAGATGAGGCTGGTTACAGACCAGCTCTATGAGTTCCTCTTTGAAACTTTCCGCCATTGTTGTTGTGGCACTGCAACTGACCATATTTTTTACATCCCACAGAAGCCTAGCATTAATTTCTGAGGACGTGGACAAGCAACGCTTCCAAGGAACGCAGGAAACAAGAGGTAGCCATGATACACACACAAACGTGTAGTTAAAAGCAAATGTATTTATACAGTGTCAGTCAATGTGTTAGGATGTTTTGGACATACATCATTGCTGTTGCTCATTGATCAGGCCTACCAAAGGCATCATTGTGCTATTGAAGTGCTACATTGAGACAATAACTTAAAGTTAAGAAGTAGTCTATAGTGAATGCAGTAATAGTTTGGCTATAAAAGGAAGGTGCTAGCACAGGTAGCTACTTTACAGCCACCTTCCCCCAGCACAAGAGCTTGTGTGTACACACAAGATAAAATGTGACTATCAGTCCAAACATTTTTATCTTAATACAGACCTTCTGTATGTGTCTTGTATTTTGGAATGTTGCCATGAGTTTAATGTGTTTGCCCTAGCCACACTGAACATTTAAAGAGAGCATATTATGCTTTTTCTGGTTTTCTGTTATTTATATACTGTTATGATGTCAGATGCTAAACATCGTCAAAGTTCCAAAACTTGAGGTTAACATATGTAGAAATACTCCCTGTAGGTTAAAAGCCAGGGCCTCAATCTGCTCTGAACACTTAATTTGCAACATTTTCTCTATTTTGTTGACGAGCTGACATTGGCTCGTCACAAATGCCCATAAATGGCCATCCATTCCATAGCCTTTGTTGCTAGGGTTGTTGCTAAGGTTTTTCCATGTGTTGTTTGTGTTGTCCACTTGAATATTTCGAATTGGTTTCCGGCATGAACATGTACGGATGTATTTGAAAAGTTAATATTTCAAATAAAAAATTTAAAAAACTAGTGAAATCCTGCTTGTTGACCTAGCCTTCTGAGCGGCTGGAAGTCAGCCATGACGCAATCAGAACAGAGTGGGCTCATCGGGAGGGGGGCCTTAAAGAGACAGGAGCTAAAATGGCCTGTTTCAGACAGAGGCTGAACTGAGGGGCTGCATAAAGAGCCAGTATAAGATAAATAAGGAGTTTTTTTTAACTGTAAATCATGCAAAGATATTCCACTAGAGCCCAAATTAAAAATATAGACTTGGAAATATGCATAATATGGCTCATTTAACTGTCTGTAGAAGACTTATTGTGGTATGTTCAGCTACATTCTCATGTTCAGTATTGATTCCACAAGATATTCCTCATGTGTGTACACATCTGTGGTCAACCTTACCCAATTCTGTTACCACATATCCCTTTTCTTACTTCAGATGAACTAGCTAAGACTAATTAGATATAGATTTTTGCATAGCAACAAGAATGTCTTCTTTTGTATTTTGACCTCTTGCTTTCTCTATTTCCACTTACAGTTTTGTATTTCAGCTGAAGGAAAAGCATGTTTTGAGCGAGAAAGGTCCTAAAACAGCACTGATAACTGCTTGGTAATAATTTTATATGGACACACAAAGAGTATTTTCAGTTCTGACACCCAAACAGTGTTTTGTTTTTTACATTTGACATTTTACATTTCCTGGCTTAAAGTTAAGAAATAAGCAAAATGCTACTTTGTGTTTCTAGACTAGACCTTGAGGTAACACACCTCGCTACTAATGCTGCTAATGTTTCTCTAAGCTAACTTGTCTATTTAAAGGATGCAGGGTGTAAAAAGCAGCCCTGACAATAGTGCACTTTGCAACATCTAAAAGTGGTCTTTGTATACTTCCACTAAAGTTAGACAATTTTTCTTCAGATCAACATTGTTCTCCTTGAAATTCTACCAAGCTAATGTAGTAACTTAGCAACACCATACACCCACATGTAATTCTTGTACTAACACCATGTGCCCACATGTGAATCATTTTCAAGTTAAATTACAAGTTTTCTGTTATTTCTTTTCTATCACAAACAAATGTTTTGTTATATTTATTTCATTTCATTTACACTGTACATGCTGTTTTAGCACAAAGGGTTAATTTTGCCACCATTCATCACAGAAAGAAAACATTGTAAATAATGTGAAATGTGTGACTAATCTCCGTAAATGCTCATACACATACACTGAAAATGGAAGAGTCAGAGTGGAAAGGTCAGGACAGGAAAGATAGACTGCAGAGAAAAAAAGGACAAGACTTTTTAACATCTTTTTAGGTAGAAAAGCATGCTAGATATACACTATGTCCACCATACACTGCATGGCAGATCACTTGTCTCATTTATTTAGAGGAATCTGAGGCTTTCATCTTCAGTGCTTAACCTGAATTACCTCAATGTAATATATCCAATTCTGTAATTGAATTATAAACCGGCCACTAAGCCCCTCAGATAAGGGAGGCAGCTAACGAAATGGAAAAATGATTTGCTCAGGTTTGCTCTGAATTATGATATGCAGATCGTCTTTGGTGGACAATACACTTAAGACTCCAGACAGGGACTGTGAAAGAGATATTATCCTTCGTGCAGAGGGAGAATAGAGGAAGATTCACAGTGTATTGGTAAAATATTGGAACTATTTAACCTGATATTAACCCTCTTTTTTATTGCACCAATCTCAAGCACACATCTGTCTATCTGTCTACAGTAAATATCTATCTATCTGTATCTCTCTCTCTGTTTCTCCGTCTCATGGACACAAGAAAAAACATGCACACAGACTGACAGGCAGGCACACAAACACACACTGCGGGCCCACAAGCGGAGAGGCCGCAGCTCGTAAAGCAAGCAGTGACGGGCTGATTGATCCCCTGGTGAAAATGGGCGATATTCCCCTAACATCGATATCAATAAAGCCTCTTAGGCTCGAGGCTTCTCAGGGCCTGCCTTTGTTTCTCTTCCGAGGAGAGCTAAGAAAAATCTATAGACAATTGATGGTGTCTGGGAGAAAGGCTCTATTGGAGTATATCAAATCAACGTATTGGAGAAGGGAAAGTTTGCCCTGTGAATTAGACTGTTTTTGCTCCAAGTTCAGTGGCAGAGTGAGAAGGATAGACGTGGACATGTTTTGAAGCCATGGAAGAAGGCAGACAAAAGGCAAAAGAAGAGAAGAGGGAATGTCTTTTTTGGGGTTTGATGGATGAATATGATTCTAGAGAAATCTATCCTCATTGGCTCACAGCCAATTGTAGTGTAGTAGTATTGGTTGAAAAAGAAATGTGGCTATACTATAGCTACTGTAAGTGAGAGAGTATTTTAGATCTTGGCACTGGAAATGCCGCTCATTAGATGTAGAGACATGAATTTTTGTACCACTTCTTTTTTTTTCTCATTGCTTCGACTGATAGCAGGCATTTTAATCAGAAAAAAAATTAGGTTAAAATAAATTCTCAAATAGTTTCCTAGGCACTTAATTACTAAGGGTGAGCCCAAATACAAAAATGTTATTTGGCAAAGCACAAATAATGGGGGCTTTTTACGAATATTTGTACCATACAAATATTTTAAAACTTATTTGTTTTCGGGAAGAAAACAAAAACATGTCAAATACCAGCGCACAGGTCATTTACATCGTATCTCAGTCTCTCTCCTCTGCTACACTGTTACGTCTATCAGCAGGTCTCAACAAGGAGAATCACATCCACCTGCTACATGACGCACATTTCCTAATTTGGACATCACTCCCAGAGTTTGAGGTGTTGCCCAGAGATAAAGTCCTTTCCACAATGTTAAGTTGTAAAAAAAATAAATAAATAAAAGCAATAATCGCCTTTTAAGTTCTTCCCTATACGTTATACAGTGTGCTGTCTCTGTGTTATGGGTGTATAAATAGGTAGAGGTCTGTCTGCAATGAGGCAATGAGTGAAGTTTTGGCTCAGTAGTCAGCACAGTCATCTATAATCTGGGAGACTCCAGTTTGAGACCCAGTGTGAGGACCTCCTTCGTAAGGTAGTTTATTCATGAATACTTATTGTAACACTTTAATTTTCTTAAATTAAAAGTGTAATAAAAACAAAAACAGGATTTTAAGCCTCTTTCCACTTATATTCAAATACAAATACAAATAGAAAATAATTTTGCTGCCTCAACAAATATAGATGCAAATACAAATACTGGATTCTCTGCACATCCCTATTAATTACCCGAATTTAAGTCAGTGTTTTAGTCAGTGTATTTGAGATTGGCTGAGACAGGCCTTTTCTAATTTCATTGTATTATACAGTATGTAATACTATATATAAGTAAACTATTATATATAAGTATATTCTATCACCCCTTAGTTACCCTGTGTCCCCTGTGTCTTTTTCACAATAAAAGACTTTCTGCAGCTTAACATGGAGTTGATCTGAATGAATAGATCAGTGAGTGAGAACAGTTTATCTGTTGGAAATAGAAAACCAGAGCCACAGAATTGTATGACATGACTCTGTTGCTGTACTGATTAAAATGATCTGCCATAAAATGCTGAATGTGAGCCATTGTGTAATTGTGTGTTTCCCCCTTTTCCCCTGGCTTTTATCTGTTTATGCATTGGTTGCTATTTGACCATTATCAGGATATCATTTTGCATTTGAGAATTAAAGGTAAAATTTCAATTGACTCCTCATCTTTAAAATTTGAATACAACAAACAAATAACACACATGCATAGGGCTTGAACCTTTGCATATAGCATGTTTGGTTAAAAAAGTGTTGGTTGTGAGTTTTGAATCTTGACCATCCTCACTACCCCATTTAGTGATGACAACAAAAATAATTGCCTTGTAGATTTACTCCAAACCACCATGCTAACACTTCAGGTTGTAGGGCACCACTATCATTATCCTAAATAAGACGACTAGTCTTAGCATGGAGATCACTACTCCATATAGTGTATACTAAAGGTTTACTTCAGACCTGACCTAACTTGCATTATACTTAAACACTATACACACTAAGGTTATTTTTTGCCACTGATGGCAGGGAAGAAGAAAAGCTAAAACAAAAGTGACTGACAGAAGATAAAATATTGGACAACAAAGTTCATTCATTCAATTTTCTGGGGTAGCTGACAGTTTTCCATGTTGACAATGCTGCACATTCAAAGACATTTAGCTTACCTCTCTCGGTCACAAAATTAGCTTTGTCTGAGACAGTTGCTTCTCCATCAGACTTCATTAATATTTGCTTCCAGTAGCATTTTGTTAACACCAACACACATCACCACTAGTCTCAATGGCTCTGCTTTGTCCATGCTAAGGTGTTAGCATAGACCATGCATAGGTGATTCTGCATAAGAGAGTCGTTAGTCAAACTCCCATTCTTCTCTAGTCACTTTATGGTTTTATAGCTTTACAGAATTGGAAAGAAAAACATTGGAACAAGGAAGAAGCCAAACAAAGCCCACGGATATGGGCAACTGGCAAGTGCTTTGGTTTGTCTAGTTCTGCCATAACAAGCTGTAAAACAATGTGCTGTTTTTAATTGATAATTATGTTCAGTTATATCCCTGCTAGTCAAAATAATATGCTTTTTTATTTGTATATGTTTTTTTGTTTTGTTTTGTTTTGTTTTTTTTATGTGCATTGCTCCTTTTTCTCTTCAATTTCACATGGGGCTGAGTGGTTGGAGAGGCCCTAAGCAGGCCAGCCTCTGGATAATTATTCTTTTCCAATCACTGTGACTGTCTAATTGCAGTCCTTGCTGCTAATTTATGCATGCCTTTGTTTTCTTCAAGGAACGCATTTCAAAAAACACATCAAACGATTTGTGATATGTTAAGAATATAGCAAAGGAACGAAGGCTGCCGCCGCTTAAAAATAAGTTCCTGATTGTTTTCATATGATAATAAGTCAGAGAAAATGAGGAAATCAAAAGGGAAGTCATATAATGATGTATGGGCACGAATATGGCACTTATTGTATTTTTCTCCTCGCCTTGAATACATTACCATATTTTCTGTGTTTTTATTTGCCTTAAGCTGGAGTTATGTAGGACAGCTTGCTGACCATCATTCACAAGCTGTTGGCATCTCTGCACATAGTCTGTCAAGCGCAGATCTCACGCACATAACTGGCATTGTTTTTAATGTAAATGATGTTGCTGTGATGAGGAGCCATTAAATGCATGCTCATAAACACATGCACATAAACATAAATACACATACATGCACAGTTATCCAGCCTAACCACCCCCTCACACACACACATGCACACACTCTCACACCAGTGCACATGGGAATGGTGGTATTTACTTTATGCATGAGGACAGGTAAAAAACACACAAATCCACAGTGGACACCGGCTGTAATTGAATGTGACTCCCTCTGTATACTATCCATAGCTCCGGGATGCTGGCAGCTAATTGGAATATACAGCTCCCTAAACCGCCGGTGAACTCCGCAGAGAGGCTGGGTTGTCAGACGCCGATGGCCCGCCGCGGGTTTTGCTATTTTAAGGTGGCATGGGACTCTCATACTGCTAACATTGAAGATGAGGGCTAGAATGAGAGGCAAATTGGAAGCTCCAATGCAGAATGACAACATGCGTGTATACCTCTGTGTGTGTGTGAATGTGTGTTTATATATGTGAGAGTGTGTGAATGTGCATGCAGGCTTGTGTGTAGACAGGTGTGTTTGTGTCTCCACCAACTGTATTTCAATGGATTGTGAGTAGAAAATGTCACTGAAGCTCTCATTGCTGTATATTATGGTTGGTGTCAAAGACTGTCAGTGTGCAGACTTGAGTTCAATTGCTTCAGAGGAGATGATGTGCATTTCTATGTTTAGAGGATGTTATGGTGAATACTGTATTTGGAACAGCAAGAAGGTTGTTTATTATTTTCTTCTACCAGTATACAATGTTTGACCTACAATCCTCAACCAATGTAAGGCTAAAGAATGAAACAGATTGCTGCAGTATACTGTACTTTACAGGTGTCTATTCACAGCCACGTTTCTGGCCATTATGGTGACATAGGGCAGATATTTTTGGTACCCTAGGACAGATATCCACTGTCGCCCCTGGGTGGATTGATCTTTTTATACCCAAATTATTTGGAATTATTTTATTTTAACTCCAGACTACTTAAGTCTAGCTAAAAGTCGTTCCTAAAGATATCTTCATACTGGGCTATTTTTTCCAATAACAATCAGTCTCACTGTGTGTTCAGATGGAACCTACAGTGAATTTTAGAGGTTGCCCAATTGCATACAGTCAATGAAAAGATGCACCCATTGGAGGGAAATTAAAAAACAAAACAAAACTGGAGTCTCTAATGAGTCCTGAGTTCAGTCAGAGGCTCAGCTGAGAGCCAATAACATCACAGACACAGTCTGTGGCTAGCCAGCTTACAGCTAATGTACAGTTTGTACATTGGCTGTTTGGGTGGTCAAATTTGCTCTTCCCTTTTAACATGTAACATGTCACAATACAACAACAGAGGGTGGTGCCAGGAATTGTATACACACTCTAACAAGCATTGAGCGTACTATCTGACACTGGTACATTAAATAATCTGGCAAGCGCCAAAGCCCCCAAATGGTATCACTGGTATGCTATGGTAAATGGGTAGCAGTTTGGTAGGTACAGGCTGGAATTGCCACATTGCAAACATACTGGCTTGCTGTATGGAGCCATAGACTATATACAAAGATGGACATAGCGATATGTGATGTCACCCATTGATTTGCATTGGAGATGGTTTGAAGTCCAGAGTTGCTACTTATGTGTACTTTGGATCACAGCCGTATAGAACCCTAACATGGAGTGGTGCACACTTGCGCTAACATTAAGAACTTAGCTTAATTGTGCTAACAGGGCAAGTATCATGATCACATAAAATTAAACTTACCGAAATATTGCGAATGGTCCAACTCAGTGTGAGTCCTATAGCCAGGGAGAGCAGCAGGTGAGCCAACTGTCAGTCACAGCTGTCAAACGACGTCGACACTGCAGACATCAAAGCTACTATAAGTCTTCAAATCTTATTAATGAAGCAATACTTTCCAAAATGACCACCATCACAGTTAATAGAGGGCCAGAATATATGGATTGAGACCATAATGACTTGTTAAAAAAAATGATTGCCTTTTATTTCTAGAAAGAAGCTGACACTTTTTGACTTTTTGAATGGGCATCCATGGGAGCCAGCATCTAGTAGCTGTCAGTAGTAGTAGTAGAACTTTATTTGTTCCCACAGGGGCAACTGGTTGTGGAACAGTAAAAATAGTAATAACACAAAATCAAAAACACCCAATGAAATTAAATACAACATATAATAAAAACTAAAAAACAGAAAGTATATAATATTTACCAAGCATGGTTGGGTGGTCAAACTGATATCGTCTTACTATTGGTGTTTAACAGTGAAATGGCTGAATGTATGAAGGAGAGTTTATATCTGTTGGTTTTGGCCAGTGGGTATTTGAAGCAGAAACCAGAAGGCAAGGTCTGAAACTCTAGGTACAGGGGGTGGCTGCTGTCAGACAGGATGGATTCTGCTTTCTTTAACAACTGTTTCTTATACAAATCAGATAAACTTTTCTGTTGAGTACCTGTGATACTAATACAGACCTTGATCACCTTTGTTAATGCATTTTCTGTCTTAGATTGAGAGAAGCATACCAACAGATAAAAGAAAAAGTAAAAATCTGTAAAAGATCTGTAAAACAAAGTCATCAGGGACCTGTCCACATCGAACTTAGCCAGCTTCCTCAGACTAAAAAAGGCACTGCTGGGTTTTTTTACACAACATATTGGCGTTACAATCAAAGCTCAGTTTATTATCAATTATAATGCCCAAGTACTGGTACGACTCAACGATTTCTACATTCTGACCATTAATTTTAGTGTTGACGGGGTTGGAATGATGACGTCTAAAATCAATATACATATCCTTGGTCTTTGTCACATTTAATTCCAAAAAGGCTTCTTGACACCATCTTAAAAAATGTTCTGTGTGTGATGGTTTTCAGTCTCACTGCGGCAGTCATTAGTGTATAGGATATATAGAAGAGGAGAGAGCACACAGCCCTGTGGAGAGCCAGCTGATGAGCCTACAATGTTAGTGTCCAACCCAAAACACTCAACAAGCTTCTGCAACGGCAGGTGAGGCTGTATGGTGTTAAAAGCTGATGAGAAGTCCACAAACAACAGTCTGGCATGGTTCTTATTACCCTCTAAGTGCTTATAAATGAAGTTGACCAGAGTTATAGTTGCATCCTGAACTCCCTTGTTGGTTCAATATGTAAACTGCAACATTCCGAGATGATGCTCCGTCCTGTACAGAAGTTCCTTTTTAATTAACATTTCAAATGACTTCATAACTAGTGAGGTCAAGGCTACAGTCCTATAGTCATTTAAAGTCTTAGGGTGGCTGTTATTTGGCAATGGGAACTATTGTAGATTGTTTCCATAGTTCGGGGACCCTTTGCTGACAGAATGACATATTAAAAATATAATTAAAAATAGGGCCTATTTGATCAACACAGCAGGACAGCATATGGCTACCAATGTTATCAGGGCCAGGGCTTGTGCTAGCATTACAATGTTTAAAAGTATTCACAACACTGCATACGGAAAAGGAAGAGACAGATTGACTAGAGTTCAGTAGGTTGTGTTTTAAAACAGCAGTTTCGTTGCTAAAATCCTGCACATCAAATTTTGAATAAAACATACTAGACTCCTGAGCCAATGTCAGATCTGTTGAAAAGCATTCTAAAGCCACCCTTTTCTTCAATTTGTCATTTAACCCAACCATGGTCCTGACACTGTCCCAGACTGGGCCTAAACTGTTTGTTTGTATTCAGCCTTTTGTTTGTAGCCCAATTTAGCCCTCTTAATTTTACAATTTCTTAATCTCCTTCTGTAAAACATTTAGCTCAGAGACATTACCTTGCTTAAATGCACTTACTTTCTTGTTTAATAACACTTTAAGGTGTTTGCTCACACAGGGTTCACTGTTCACATAGATCTTAACTACCTTTTCAGGGATAACAATGTCCTCACAATATGATACCCATGACCTGACCCTATCTGTGAGTTTGTTAATGTCCCGAAATCCTCAGTCAATGAAATCCTCCCACACTGCACAGTCCAGACAGCCTTGCAGCTTCAGTGTTGTCTCCTCCAACCAGAGTTTCATCTTTCTGGTGAACATTTTCCCCCTCTGTAGGTATGTGCAATATGCTGGAATAAGGTGCACACAATTGTGGTCAGCCATGCACAGCGGGGGGAGTAGGATGGATTTGTAAGCTCCTTTAATTGAGCCATAACACTTTTCTAGTATCTTGCCATTTCTGCTGGGGCAAGACACATATTTGTAAAAGCTCCTGAGAGTTTTGTACAGCGAGCAGTGATTGAAGTCACACAGAATTAGATTAGGAGCTTCGGGAGACAGCAACTGGACTTTCTGCACAGTCTGTAGGATCAGTTCTGAGGCGATCCTCTTGTTTTCCTTCGTGTGAATATAGACCAGTCACAAAAATCTGTGGAAAGTCCCAAGGCAGGTAGAATGTACGCATGGAAACAGAAAGCAGTTCAATATCCTTGGTGCATAGTCTCTCTTACTAGGGCGGTTTTGCACCAGCATTCATTTATACAAAGATATATACCTCCTCCCGGCAACTTACTGGTGATCGCAGTCTCCTGGTCCGTGCGTAAAGACACCAAACCTGCCTATTGCCAGCTCACAGTCCAAATCCTTCTCTGCAAGACACTTTTCTGTCAAGGCCAGAATACAGGCTTCTTCAAACTCTTGTTCGTAGTGAACATGGGCCTGGAATTTGTTGGTTTTGTTACGGAGAGACTGGGCGTTAGCCAAGATAAGGGGAATACGAGACAAGGGTTGCTGTCTCACTTGTTATACTCCTCCTCTCCTACCACGCTTCCATATTTTTCAGTGAGGCTGCTGGTGAAACCCATTTTATTGTAGTCGCAGTTAAATTCATCAAGGTTTGGGAAAGTTAGGTCCGAAGATAGTTTTGTACTCGTAAGGTTGTTTAGTTTTAGCAGAAGATCTCTGGTGTACTGGATCTTATTAAATTGAGAGTCAATATGCCAACCTTCATCCAGGTGAAACATTAACCACAATACCACCAGTATAAACACAGCAGTCCACTCCATGTTACTTAACCATAACATGATTATACAGCGGTGCATGTCAACCAATGATGATTAACGATGGCAAAAAAGAAACAAGTTTAAATATGATAAATAACTTAACAAACGCAATGTAAACTGAACAAACAAACAGTTACCACGCCATTGCTGCTGGTCGCTATTGCATTTTAAGATACTTCAGCATTGGCTTCAGCCTCAAGCCGTAGTAGCAGTGAGCGTAAACAACTACAGTAAACCCAGCAGTGTCTCTACAGAAGCATATAGCCACAATTTCTACATATGTAACACAGTGCTTGAGTGTGATTTGGATAATATGAGCACTTAATACAGAAACTCGAAACAAGGTTATGGATTTACAGAGGGTTATTTACAACAATACAATATATGATTTCCTAGCTTGTGGTGTGGTTGTACTGCACTGCACATCTTTATGAAATCTGAACGCCCTCACATGCTTTCTATTCATCCCGTCTCTCCCTTTGTAATCTCAGAAAATGTTCATCTGCCCAGCATTGTGCCTGCTCTCTACCTCTCCGTCTATCCACTGGTGTTTTCCACCAGAAGCCACCAGCCTTGTATCTATCCCACGTAAATAATGAAACACATAATTATCATATCATAATTGCAGTAAAGATGGCTTTGACAGAAATCATTTCCCGTATCTAATACAGCGCTAATCGAATCTGTTCCCCCACTCACTAACACGACCTCTGGTGATTGAGTTTCGGACATTTGTTTGTGTGTGTGTGTGTGTGTGTATGTCCATGTGTATGCGTACATGTAGATGGGCGTGTGTTTGGTTTATTGTCTAATATCTCTGTTTGAATGTGGAAAAATAGAATTTTCAGTTTGTTTTTTTTGTTGTGTTTCCTCTCTTCTAGACATTTTCTATCACAGGCACATTATCCATTTCACAAAATTCTAGTAATCTCCCATCACATATACACAACTACCACCTTCATCTAACAGCAGCAACGTATGGATTTCTGTGCTCCATGTCACAGTCTGCATTTATGATTATTCACATGGCTGCTAATTAATTATAGTGTAGTCAACAGCCCATGATACAGTATTTGCTTTTAAGAATATGTGTGTGTGTATGGATTCTCTTTCTCTCTTCCTCTCGTTTGCTCTCAGTCTATTGTTCCTAGGTTTGATTGATTGACAGTTCGTCAGATGTAGCAGAACTAGAACGGTCACATGACCCAGCAGATGGCTGACAGTGGTGAGTGTGTATGTGAGCATGTAAATGAGTACGTCTGAATCATCTTTAGCAATGGAATTCCTTTTATACATACAGACAGATGTGAGAATAGTGAATAAACATAGAAATGTCCTGCAGCACATAGATAGATAGATAGATAGATAGATAGATAGATAGATAGATAGATAGATAGATAGATAGATAGATAGATATTATATGAGATTGAAATATGTATGTGAAATAGGGATAGATAGTATAAGAATAGTCTTAAAGGGCAGATTGAGATAGGCTTGAGGATAGGTCTCTAACAATGAGTGATTACTGCACTAACAAGGCTGGCGGCTGGAGGGGATGCGTGTAATGTGATCGGTGCTGGCCGCTATTTATCTTGACCAATAGACAACTGACCTGGCTGTGCCCCCCCTACAGGTCAATCAGAGTTCACCAGGCTGAGGATTAACGTAAGAAAACACTCTCTCTCTCACACACAAATGCAACCTACAGGGGAATACCAGAAAATAAAATGTACAAGATATATAAAGACACACATGCATAAACAGTACATATGCAAACCCAGTCTTATCAGAAAGGTACAAACAGTTTTCTCTTGTGATGTCATATACAACACTCTTATTTAAGGAAATGTTCATGTGTTTTTAAAGATTTCAGCATATCCCAAGCTTTCCATCTTCCACCTTGTTTGCTTCTATTCAAATGAGTAAAAAATGAAACGGTGGATTCATTTATGAGTCACTGCTCCTATTTTACCTCTCTCACAGAGACTGCTTGAAAGTTAGAAAAAGACGAGAGGGATAAAGGCAGATAAAAAAAGGATGTGAGATAGGAGAGGGTGATGAAAAGGAAAGAGAAAGAGAGACTTGCATGTAACAAGGGAGGGCGAGGCATGTTGAGTAATGAGCGCTGGTGCTCCCAGAACAATCAGGGTCTCCATTTTGCCGTGTGTTTCTACCTGATGTATAGCGGGAGCTGTGGGAGCTGTTGTAATAAGACCATTTGGGCCTCTCATTGGCGAGCATTAGTGGCAAATATCTTCCACAGGCCTAAAGACAGCCTTCAGGGCTAAAGAAACAGCCATGTTAGCCTTGCCGCTCATTTGGTCAGGGGTGATGTGAGTTGTCAGGGAAAGTTGCTGTTGACCGGTGCGCACATGATGTATTTTCTCAGACATGTGACAAAAAATCTGCCAGTAGGGAGAAATAATTTCAATTTTTTGCCATCACTGTATGACGTGAAGAAAGGCAAGTAACTTGACTCTGTAGATTATAGTATGTGTGTAGCAGTATAATATACATGATATGGAGTTTGTTTTGAACCTTTGAGTTTTTGGTACTGACAAACAATGTTCCAATAGCCCAATAGACATTTACCTAGTTGGGGGATTTAAAGGAAACACTGACATTTGACATGTTGGGAGATATGCTTATTCACTGTCTTGCCAAGAGTTAGATGAAAAGATTGATACCACTCTTACACCTTCAGTTGTCACCAATGTTTATATAAACCAAAATGTATGTGTCTCTGGGGCACAGCTGCAAAATCTGTTGTTCTTCCATCAGCACATACTAGGGGGCAAGGAAGAACTACAGGCTATTTCAGCCTGGATTTCTAGTCTTCACCTCTGGGGGCATGCTCTAGGTGCTGCTCAAAAACAAAACTTACTTGTTCTCTTCAGTTGTACTGCAAACTAGCTACATTTCCAACAGTGAAAATGGCATCCCAAAATATGAGTGCAGAGGATGTTATGGACAGGGATGCATTTTACAGTGTTTTCGCTGACTCAGATATTCAGCCGTATGTATTCCAGCCAGAGTACACGGCTGAAGAAATGCAGCGGAGGAGAGGCCGAGGCTGCGGCTGCATTAGCCGTGCAAGAGAATATGGCCGGTGGGGACCAGAACCTGAGCTGCCGAGAGCAAACAGTGACTGAGCGTCAGTAGCTCCCGCGCAATGAATCCTGGTACATATACGCACTGCGAGCAGGAAAACTCAGCTTTCTCAGTCAATACAGCACACACTGAGGAATTTATTGCATCAGTTGATAGGATAGCACATGGAATTTGATAGTACTAGCACCTGTCAATCAACGATGCCATGGGAAACGCCCACCCAGTGGTTCAAGGATTGTTATTTCCACAATGGTTTTATACTATTTTAAAATGAAAACAATGCACAATAGCTGTAGTGTCGTGTCATTATAATTTATATTTCCCAACAAAAAGTGAGGGGAATTCAAATTTCAGTTTGACCATTGGAGTCAAGTGTCATACTAGATTACAAATTGCTTTAGCTATATGTCATAGTCAATTAAACTGAATATATTTATCCAATTATAGTGTGAAAACAGGGACCTATTCCCCCAAGATCCTCCATTTTGATATAGGAACACATCATGAAATACTGCTGTGCTTACACCATTACTGCATCCATATATTTGATGCAAATGAAGGGCAACTTGCTTTGTACTCAGGTGTGTTTCATAATACAAAACCTGTCATGGAACCCAGACGGGAGGAAAAAAGAGAGACAGTGATATGTGAGATTTCCTCCGAAATAGCGGAATTGAATTCCAAAGAAAACACACTGTGCCATTCTATTTACAGACCAATCAAACCAAATACATTTGAATACATTTGGAAACCTGGGGCACACTTGACTCATGTGACAAGTGATGAGCCTTTATTGGAGGCTATTTTAAGTGTCAGGACAAATAATTCAAGTGCAGTCCAACTTCAAATATTTGAAAACATATTCAAATATACCACATATGCTGGCCAGACCGGGGCAATCAGCATCTCAATGCGAATCGGATTGCACAGCATGCAAAACACAGAGATGTTGAGGAAAATGAATGAATGAAGGATCTGTGCAGTTTCTTCTGAAGCACAGAGAGACAGACAGAAGAGCTCAACTGTATGGGAAAGTAATCAGTCAGATTGTTGAGGGATTATGCTGATGGCAGGAAAAGTGGTATTATCAACAACACACACATACAAAGTGCTCCCTATCTGAGTGATTCAATGGTACTTTCATTGTCTGACTATTTTATTCCAGAGAGCAGAGAATGAGTGTACAGATGTGGATGTGTGTATGCATGCTTTCCTGCTTTTGCTCTGTGTGTGTGTGTGTGTGTGTGTATGAGGCAGGGAGGGAGGGTTTTGCTGCAGAGGGAGAGTGGAAGGCGATAAAGACTCTGTGAGTGGCAAGTGTACATGGATAGCTTCACATCAACTGCCAATATGTTGTGAGGCGGCGGTAACAGGCGAGGGTCTCGGGGGAGGGCTGCGGCAGAGCAGGCCAGCAGCAGACGGAGAGGAAAACAATTTCTGGTGCCAATAACCCCGAGCGGCACAGATGAAAAATGTTTTAATATTTGCAGCTGCTTTATAGCAGTCGGGGTGACAGTGATGGAGTCAATGTCAGCTTTTTCCTTTTAAATGTCATGCTCTGTCTCAGGCTGTCAGAGCGCCTGTGTGTATGTGTGTGTGTGTGTGTGTGTGTATGTCTGTGTGTACAGAATTGATCTTTTCCTCTTGTAAAGTGCCCAAATGTGAGAGAGCCCCACCCCTATTCCCTTCCCCATTTTACCCCTAAACCACCCCTTTGTGCCTGTGTTCCTCCTCAGCCTCCTCCCTCCCTCCTCCTCCCTCTATCCTCCAGTTGTCCATAAAGACAGTGCGCTCAGCTGTCAGATGAAACTCCCCAAACCCGGCAGCCATCATTTAGATAATCACTTCCTCCTCTTTGCATTTTATTTGGATTTGATTATTTTTCATCTGCGGCAAGATGGAAACCATAAATTACATTGTGTCCCCCATGCCTTTGCTGAAATCAAACATGCAGCCAGAATCATAGAATCAGCAAATGGAGGGAAAATGTTACAAGATCCTCAACTTTGAACACGACAAACAGAGACACTGCAATGCGTTTCACAATAAAATGATGACAAAGAAATGCCTCATATAAGTTCTTTGTAATAAAACATACATTTTATATTCACTATATTAGGGCTGAAAATAACAATTATTTTGTTAATTAACTTGTTGATTATTTTTCTTAATAATTAATGAATCATTTAGTTTATACAATTTAGAAAACTGTGAACAATGTCCATCAAAGCCCAGAGCCCTTTTTCAAATTGCTTGTTTTGTCCAACCAACAATCAAGAACCAAGACATATTTAATTAACAGTGGTATTAAGCAGCAAATATCTTCACATTTCGAGGTGTCAAAACTAGCAGATGTTTGGCACTTTTGCTTGATAAAGGACTTAATTGATTAATCAATTATTTAAAATGTTTATTCATTTTCTGTCAGTTAATGAATGAAAATGAAAGTGTGATGTTCTGGCATGGAGACTGAGATAAAAATAAAAGCAGCAAGGCAAGGTTATTGTATAGCACATTTCATAACAATAGGAAAAGCTAAAATAGAATAAGAAGAATAAAAAAACATAAGAATAAAAGTTACAGTGCAGTGTAAGAAATAAATGAATGACAACAGACCTGTTCCAGGTGACCTGAGACGTCTGGATGGTTCATAACGTAGCAGCAGATCAGAAATGTATTTTGGCCCTAAACCATTCAGTGCTTTATAAACCAACAGCAGTATTTTAAAATCAATTCTTTGACAGACAGGAAGCCAGTGTAAAGATCTGAGAACTGGAGTGATATGATCCACTTTTCTGATCTTACTGAGGACTCAGGCAGCAGCTGTCTGATCGATTTTTGTAAA